>NW_026279084.1:0-84092 GCF_023373465.1 Oncorhynchus keta | reverse complement strand
AACCACAGTCAAACACCACCGTCCAGCCTCCTGTAAACAAACAACCACAGTCAAACACAACCACAGTCAAACACCACACCGTCCAGCCTCCTGTAAACACCACAACACAACCACAGTCAAAAACACACACACCGTCCAGCCAGCCTCCTGTAAACAAAAACACATCACAACCACAGTCAAACACCACACCGTCCAGCCTCCCTGTAAACACACATCACAACCACAGTCAAACACCACACCGTCCAGCCTCCTGTAAACACACCACAACCACAGTCAAACACCACACCGTCCAGCCTCCTGTAAACACACCACAACCACAGTCAAACACCACACCGTCCAGCCTCCTGTAAACACACCACAACCACAGTCAAACACCACACCGTCCAGCCTCCTGTAAACACACCACAACCACAGTCAAACACCACACCGTCCAGCCTCCTGTAAACACACCACAACCACAGTCAAACACCACACCGTCCAGCCTCCTGTAAACACACCACAACCACAGTCAAACACCACACCGTCCAGCCTCCTGTAAACACATCACAACCACAGTCAAACACCACACCGTCCAGCCTCCTGTAAACACACCACCTGTAAACCACAGTCAAACACCACACCGTCCAGCCTCCTGTAAACACAACAACACATCACAACCACAGTCAAACACCACACCGTCCAGCCTCCTGTAAACAAACCACAACCACAGTCAAACACCACACACAAACACACCACAACCACAGTCAAACACCACACCGTCCAGCCTCCTGTAAACAAAAACACACCACAACCACAGTCAAACACCACACCGTCAAACAGCCTCCTGTAAACACACCACAACCACAGTCAAACACCACACCGTCCAGCCTCCTGTAAACAAAAACACAGTCAAACAACCACAGTCAAACACCACACCGTCCAGCCTCCTGTAAACACAAAACACACAAACACAACCACCTCCTGTAAACACACACCACAACCACAGTCAAACACCACACCGTCCAGCCTCCTGTAAACACAAACACATCACCACAAACACCACAGTCAAACACCACACCACAATCCAGCCTCCTGTAAACACACCACAACCACAGTCAAACACCACACCGTCCAGCCTCCTGTAAACACACCACAACCACAGTCAAACACCACACCGTCCAGCCTCCTGTAAACAAAAACACACCACAACCACAGTCAAACACCACACCGTCCAGCCTCCTGTAAACAAAAACACACCACAACCACAGTCAAACACCACACCGTCCAGCCTCCTGTAAACACACCACAACCACAGTCAAACACCACACCGTCCAGCCTCCTGTAAACAAAAACACATCACAACCACAGTCAAACACCACACCGTCCAGCCTCCTGTAAACAAAAACACACCACAACCACAGTCAAACACCACACCGTCCAGCCTCCTGTAAACAAAAACACACACAACCACAGTCAAACACCACACCGTCCAGCCTCCTGTAAACACAAACACACACCACAGTCAAACACCACACCGTCCAGCCTCCTGTAAACAAAAACACATCACAACCACAATCAAACACCACACCGTCCAGCCTCCTGTAAACACACACCACAACCACAGTCAAACACCACACCGTCCAGCCTCCTGTAAACACAAACACACAACCACAGTCAAACACCACACCGTCCAGCCTCCTGTAAACAAAAACACAAACACAGTCAAACACAACCACAGCCTCAAACACCACACCACAGTCAAACACCACACCGCCTCCTGTAAACACAAACACACACAACCACAGTCAAACACCACACCGTCCAGCCTCCTGTAAACAAAAACACACAACCACAGTCAAACACCACACCGTCCAGCCTCCTGTAAACACACCACAACCACAGTCAAACACCACACCGTCCAGCCTCCTGTAAACAAAAACCACACAAACACAAGCCACAGTCAAACACCACACCGTCCAGCCTCCTGTAAACACATCACAACCACAGTCAAACACCACACCGTCCAGCCTCCTGTAAACACATCACAACCACAAACACACCACAACCACAGTCAAACACCACACCGTCCAGCCTCCTGTAAACAAAACACATCACAACCACAGTCAAACACCACACCGTCCAGCCTCCTGTAAACAAAAACACATCACAACCACAGTCAAACACCACACCGTCCAGCCTCCTGTAAACAAAAACAACACACAAACCACAGTCAAACACCACACCGTCCAGCCTCCTGTAAACACACCACAACCACAGTCAAACACCACACCGTCCAGCCTCCTGTAAACAAAAACACATCACAACCACAATCAAACACCACACCGTCCAGCCTCCTGTAAACACACCACAACCACAGTCAAACACCACACCGTCCAGCCTCCTGTAAACACATCACAACCACAGTCAAACACCACACCGTCCAGCCTCCTGTAAACACAAACACACCACAACCACAGTCAAACACCACACCGTCCAGCCTCCTGTAAACAAAAACACAGTCACAACCACAGCAAACACCACACCGTCCAGCCCTCCTGTAAACACAACAACCACAACACCACACACAGTCACACAAACACCACACCGTCCAGCCTCCTGTAAACACACCACAACCACAGTCAAACACCACACCGTCCAGCCTCCTGTAAACACACCACAACCACAGTCAAACACCACACCGTCCAGCCTCCTGTAAACAAAAACACCACAACCACAGTCAAACACCACACCGTCCAGCCTCCTGTAAACAAAAACAAAACACATCACAACCACAGTCAAACACCACACCGTCCAGCCTCCTGTAAACACAAACACATCACAACCACAGTCAAACACCACACCGTCCAGCCTCCTGTAAACAAAAACACACACAACCACAGTCAAACACCACACCGTCCAGCCTCCTGTAAACACATCACAACCACAGTCAAACACCACACCGTCCAGCCTCCTGTAAACAAAAACACATCACAACCACAGTCAAACACCACACCGTCCAGCCTCCTGTAAACAAAAACACATCACAACCACAGTCAAACACCACACCGTCCAGCCTCCTGTAAACAAAAAAACACACCACAACCACAGTCAAACACCACACCGTCCAGCCTCCTGAAAACACACCACAACCACAGTCAAACACCACCCCGTCCAGCCTCCTGTAAACAAAAACACATCACAACCACAGTCAAACACCACACCGTCCAGCCTCCTGTAAACAAAAACACATCACAACCACAGTCAAACACCACACCGTCCAGCCTCCTGTAAACAAAACACACCACAACCACAGTCAAACACAACCAGCCTCCTGTAAACACACCACAACCACAGTCAAACACCACACCGTCCAGCCTCCTGTAAACAAAAACACCACAACCACAGTCAAACACCACACCGTCCAGCCTCCTGTAAACACACCACAACCACAGTCAAAACCACAGCCTCAAACACCACACCGTCCAGCCTCCTGTAAACACACCACAACCACAGTCAAACACCACACCGTCCAGCCTCCTGTAAACACAAACACATCACAACCACAGTCAAACACCACACCGTCCAGCCTCCTAAACAAAACAAAACACACCACAACCACAGTCAAACACCACACCGTCCAGCCTCCTGTAAACACACCACAACCACAGTCAAACACCACACCGTCCAGCCTCCTGTAAACACACCACAACCACAGTCAAACACCACACCGTCCAGCCTCCTGTAAACACACCAGAACCACAGTCAAACACCACACCGTCCAGCCTCCTGTAAACACACACACATCACAACCACAGTCAAACACCACACAACCACTGTCAAACACCACACCGTCCAGCCTCCTGTAAACACACCACAACCACAGTCAAACACCACACCGCCCAGCCTCCTGTAAACAAAAACACATCACAACCACAGTCAAACACCACACCGTCCAGCCTCCTGTAAACAAAAACACATCACAACCACAGTCAAACACCACACCGTCCAGCCTCCTGTAAACAAAAACACACCACAACCACAGTCAAACACCACACCGTCCAGCCTCCTGTAAACACACCACAACCACAGTCAAACACCACACCGTCCAGCCTCCTGTAAACAAAAACACATCACAACCACAGTCAAACACCACACCGTCCAGCCTCCTGTAAACAAAAACACACCACAACCACAGTCAAACACCACACCGTCCAGCCTCCTGTAAACACAAACACATCACAACCACAGTCAAACACCACACCGTCCAGCCTCCTGTAAACACACCACAACCACAGTCAAACACCACAGCCTCCTGTAAACCAGCCTCCTGTAAACACACCACAACCACAGTCAAACACCACACCGTCCAGCCTCCTGTAAACAAAAACACACCACAACCACAGTCAAACACCACACCGTCCAGCCTCCTGTAAACAAAAACACACCACAACCACAGTCAAACACCACACCGTCCAGCCTCCTGTAAACACATCACAACCACAGTCAAACACCACACCGTCCAGCCTCCTGTAAACAAAAACACATCACAACCACAGTCAAACACCACACCGTCCAGCCTCCTGTAAACAAAAACACATCACAACCACAGTCAAACACCACACCGTCCAGCCTCCTGTAAACAAAAACACACCACAACCACAGTCAAACACCACACCGTCCAGCCTCCTGTAAACACACCACAACCACAGTCAAACACCACACCGTCCAGCCTCCTGTAAACAAAAACACATCACAACCACAATCAAACACCACACCGTCCAGCCTCCTGTAAACACACCACAACCACAGTCAAACACCACACATCCAGCCTCCTGTAAACACATCACAACCACAGTCAAACACCACACCGTCCAGCCTCCTGTAAACACAAACACACCACAACCACAGTCAAACACCACACTGTCAAACACCACACGTCCAGCCTCCTGTAAACACAAACACATCACAACCACAGTCAAACACCACACCGTCCAGCCTCCTGTAAACACACCACAACCACAGTCAAACACCACACCGTCCAGCCTCCTGTAAACACACCCCAACCACAGTCAAACACCACACCGTCCAGCCTCCTGTAAACAAAAACACACCACAACCACAGTCAAACACCACACCGTCCAGCCTCCTGTAAACACAAACACACCACAACCACAGTCAAACACCACACCGTCCAGCCTCCTGTAAACACATCACAACCACAGTCAAACACCACACCGTCCAGCCTCCTGTAAACAAAAACACATCACAACCACAGTCAAACACCACACGTCCAGCCTCCTGTAAACAAAAACACATCACAACCACAGTCAAACACCACACCGTCCAGCCTCCTGTAAACAAAAACACACACAACCACAGTCAAACACCACACCGTCCAGCCTCCTGTAAACACACCACAACCACAGTCAAACACCACACCGTCCAGCCTCCTGTAAACAAAAACACATCACAACCACAATCAAACACCACACCGTCCAGCCTCCTGTAAACACACCACAACCACAGTCAAACACCACACCGTCCAGCCTCCTGTAAACACATCACAACCACAGTCAAACACCACACCGTCCAGCCTCCTGTAAACACAAACACATCACAACCACAGTCAAACACCACACCGTCCAGCCTCCTGTAAACAAAAACACACCACAACCACAGTCAAACACCACACCGTCCAGCCTCCTGTAAACAAAAACACATCACAACCACAGTCAAACACCACACCGTCCAGCCTCCTGTAAACACACCACAACCACAGTCAAACACCACACCGTCCAGCCTCCTGTAAACACACCACAACCACAGTCAAACACCACACCGTCCAGCCTCCTGTAAACACACCACAACCACAGTCAAACACCACACCGTCCAGCCTCCTGTAAACAAAAACACATCACAACCCCAGTCAAACACCACACCGCCCAGCCTCCTGTAAACACAAACACATCACAACCACAGTCAAACACCACACCGTCCAGCCTCCTGTAAACAAAAACACATCACAACCAAAGTCAAACACCACACCGTCCAGCCTCCTGTAAACACACCACAACCACAGTCAAACACCACACCGTCCAGCCTCCTGTAAACACATCACAACCACAGTCAAACACCACACCGTCCAGCCTCCTGTAAACACACCACAACCACAGTCAAACACCACACCGTCCAGCCTCCTGTAAACACACCACAACCACAGTCAAACACCACACCGTCCAGCCTCCTGTAAACACACCACAACCACAGTCAAACACCACACCGTCCAGCCTCCTGTAAACACACCACAACCACAGTCAAACACCACACCGTCCAGCCTCCTGTAAACACACCACAACCACAGTCAAACACCACACCGTCCAGCCTCCTGTAAACAAAAACACACCACAACCACAGTCAAACACCACACCGTCCAGCCTCCTGTAAACAAAAACACACCACAACCACAGTCAAACACCACACCGTCCAGCCTCCTGTAAACACATCACAACCACAGTCAAACACCACACCGTCCAGCCTCCTGTAAACACAAACACACCACAACCACAGTCAAACACCACACCGTCCAGCCTCCTGTAAACACACCACAACCACAGTCAAACACCACACCGTCCAGCCTCCTGTAAACACATCACAACCAGTCAAACACCACCCCGCCCAGCCTCCTGTAAACACACCACAACCACAGTCAAACACCACACCGTCCAGCCTCCTGTAAACACAAACACACCACAACCACAGTCAAACACCACACCGTCCAGCCTCCTGTAAACAAAAACACACCACAACCACAGTCAAACACCACACCGTCCAGCCTCCTGTAAACACTCAGATATGAGGATGATTATACTGTAGTGAGGGAAAACAGCTAGTTTAAGATATGAGGGATGATTATACTGTAGTGAGGGAAAACAGCCAGTTTGAGATATGAGGGATGATTATACTGTAGTGAGGGAAAACAGCTAGTTTCAGATATGAGGGATGATTATACTGTAGTGAGGGAAAACAGCTAGTTTAAGATATGAGGGATGATTATACTGTAGTGAGGGAAAACAGCTAGTTTCAGATATGAGGGATGATTACACTGTAGTGAGGGAAAACAGCTAGTTTCAGATATGAGGGATGATTATACTGTCGTGAGGGAAAACAGCTAGTTTGAGATATGAGGGATGATTATACTGTAGTGAGGGAAAACAGCTAGTTTAAGATATGAGGGATGATTATACTGTAGTGAGGGAAAACAGCTAGTTTGAGATATGAGGGATGATTATACTGTAGTGAGGGAAAACAGCTAGTTTCAGATATGAGGGATGATTATACTGTAGTGAGGGAAAACAGCTAGTTTAAGATATGAGGGATGATTATACTGTAGTGAGGGAAAACAGCTAGTTTAAGATATGAGGGATGATTATACTGTAGTGAGGGAAAACAGCTAGTTTAAGATATGAGGGATGATTATACTGTAGTGAGGGAAAACAGCTAGTTTAAGATATGAGGGATGATTATACTGTAGTGAGGGAAAACAGCTAGTTTAAGATATGAGGGATGATTATACTGTAACAGGAAAACAGCTAGTTTCAGATATGAGGGATGATTATACTGTAGTGAGGAAAACAGCTAGTTTCAGATATGAGGGATGATTATACTGTAGTGAGGGAAAACAGCTAGTTTAAGATATGAGGGATGATTATACTGTAGTGAGGGAAAACAGCTAGTTTAAGATATGAGGGATGATTACACTGTAGTGAGGGAAAACAGCTAGTTTCAGATATGAGGGATGATTATAGTGTAGTGAGGGAAAACAGCTAGTTTCAGAACAAATTCTTATTTTCAATGACGGCCTGGGAACAGTGGGTTAACTGCCTGTTCAGGGGCAGAACGACAGATTTGTACCTTGTCAGCTCAGGGGTTTGAACTTGCAACCTTCCGGTTACTAGTCCAACGCTCTAACCACTAGGCTACCCTGCCACCCCATCTAAATAAAAAGGACTGCAGTCTTTACTGTCTAACTCTCTGTAATCTAAACCAAGGTCTATCAAAAGGACTGCAGGTTTGATCAGACTATTCCAGTCAGGAGAAAATCCACTCACAGAGAAGCACCAATGTTTGAATATGTGAAGCTCTAAATTTCAATAGAGGAAGCCAGGATTAAAGAGGAAGTTTATGAGCTTCAATAGAGGCCAGGATTAAAGAGGAAGCTATGAGCTTCAATAGAGGAGGCCAGGATTAAAGAGGAAGTTATGAGCTTCAATAGAGGCCAGGATTACAGAGGAAGTTATGAGCTTCAATAGAGGAGGCCAGGATTACAGAGGAAGTTATGAGCTTCAATAGAGGAGGCCAGGATTAAAGAGGAAGCTCTGAGCTTCAATGGAGGAAGCCAGGATTAAAGAGGAAGTTATGAGCTTCAATAGGAGGCCAGGATTACAGAGGAAGTTATGAGCTTCAATAGAGGAGGCCAGGATTACAGAGGAAGTTATGAGCTTCAATAGAGGAGGCCAGGATTAAAAAGGAAGTTATGAGCTTCAATAGAGGAGGCCAGGATTACAGAGGAAGTTATGAGCTTCAATAGAGGAGGCCAGGATTAAAGAGGAAGCTCTGAGCTTCAATGGAGGAGGCCAGGATTACAGAGGAAGCTCTGAGCTTCAATAGAGGAGACCAGGATTACAGAGGAAGTTATGAGCTTCAATAGAGGAGACCAGGATTACAGAGGAAGTTATGAGCTTCAATAGAGGAGGCCAGGATTACAGAGGAAGTTATGACCTTCAATAGAGGAGGCCAGGATTAAAGAGGAAGCTATGAGCTTCAATGGAGGAGGCCAGGATTACAGAGGAAGTTATGAGCTTCAATAGAGGAGGCCAGGATTAAAGAGGAAGTTATGAGCTTCAATAGAGGAGGCCAGGATTACAGAGGAAGTTATGAGCTTCAATAGAGGAGGCCAGGATTAAAGAGGAAGTTATGAGCTTCAATGGAGGAGGCCAGGATTACAGAGGAAGTTATGAGCTTCAATAGAGGAGGCCAGGATTACAGAGGAAGTTATGAGCTTCAATAGAGGAAGCCAGGATTAAAGAGGAAGTTATGAGCTTCAATAGAGGAGGCCAGGATTACAGAGGAAGTTATGAGCTTCAATAGAGGCCAGGATTACAGAGGAAGTTATGAGCCTCAATAGAGGAGGCCAGGATTACAGAGGAAGCTATGAGCTTCAATAGAGGAGGCCAGGATTAAAGAGGAAGTTATGAGCTTCAATAGAGGAGGCCAGGATTACAGAGGAAGTTACGAGCTTCAATAGAGGAGGCCAGGATTACAGAGGAAGTTATGAGATTCAATAGAGGAGGCCAGGATTAAAGAGGAAGTTATGAGCTTCAATAGAGGCCAGGATTACAGAGGAAGTTATGAGCTTCAATAGAGGAGGCCAGGATTACAGAGGAAGTTATGAGTTTCAATAGAGGAGGCCAGGATTACAGAGGAAGTTATGAGCTTCAATAGAGGAGGCCAGGATTAAAGAGGAAGTTATGAGCCTCAATAGAGGAGGCCAGGATTACAGAGGAAGTTATGAGCTTCAATAGAGGAGGCCAGGATTAAAGAGGAAGTTATGAGCTTCAATAGAGGAGGTCAGGATTACAGAGGAAGTTATGAGCTTCAATAGAGGAGGCCAGGATTACAGAGGAAGTTATGAGCCTCAATAGAGGACAGGATTACAGAGGAAGTTATGAGCTTCAATAGAGGAGGCCAGGATTACAGAGGAAGTTATGAGCCTCAATAGAGGAGGCCAGGATTACAGAGGAAGTTATGAGCCTCAATAGAGGCCAGGATTACAGAGGAAGTTATGAGCTTCAATAGAGGAAGCCAGGATTACAGAGGAAGTTATGAGCTTCAATAGAGGCCAGGATTACAGAGGAAGTTATGAGCCTCAATAGAGGCCAGGATTACAGAGGAAGTTATGAGCCTCAATAGAGGAGGCCAGGATTACAGAGGAAGTTATGAGCCTCAATAGAGGCCAGGATTACAGAGGAAGTTATGAGCCTCAATAGAGGCCAGGATTACAGAGGAAGTTATGAGCCTCAATAGAGGCCAGGATTACAGAGGAAGTTATGAGCCTCAATAGAGGAGGCCAGGATTACAGAGGAAGTTATGAGCCTCAATAGAGGCCAGGATTACAGAGGAAGTTATGAGACTCAATAGAGGCCAGGATTACAGAGGAAGTTATGAGCTTCAATAGAGGAGGCCAGGATTACAGAGGAAGTTATGAGCTTCAATAGAGGAGGCCAGGATTAAAGAGGAAGTTATGAGCTTCAATAGAGGAGGCCAGGATTACAGAGGAAGTTATGAGCTTCAATAGAGGAGGCCAGGATTAAAGAGGAAGTTATGAGCTTCAATGGAGGATGCCAGGATTACAGAGGAAGTTATGAGCTTCAATAGAGGAGGCCAGGATTACAGAGGAAGTTATGAGCTTCAATAGAGGAAGCCAGGATTAAAGAGGAAGTTATGAGCTTCAATAGAGGAGGCCAGGATTACAGAGGAAGTTATGAGCTTCAATAGAGGCCAGGATTACAGAGGAAGTTATGAGCCTCAATAGAGGAGGCCAGGATTACAGAGGAAGTTATGAGTTTCAATAGAGGAGGCCAGGATTACAGAGGAAGTTATGAGCTTCAATAGAGGAGGCCAGGATTAAAGAGGAAGTTATGAGCCTCAATAGAGGAGGCCAGGATTACAGAGGAAGTTATGAGCTTCAATAGAGGAGGCCAGGATTAAAGAGGAAGTTATGAGCTTCAATAGAGGAGGTCAGGATTACAGAGGAAGTTATGAGCTTCAATAGAGGAGGCCAGGATTACAGAGGAAGTTATGAGCCTCAATAGAGGCCAGGATTACAGAGGAAGTTATGAGCTTCAATAGAGGCCAGGATTACAGAGGAAGTTATGAGCCTCAATAGAGGAGGCCAGGATTACAGAGGAAGCTATGAGCTTCAATAGAGGAGGCCAGGATTAAAGAGGAAGTTATGAGCTTCAATAGAGGAGGCCAGGATTACAGAGGAAGTTACGAGCTTCAATAGAGGAGGCCAGGATTACAGAGGAAGTTATGAGATTCAATAGAGGAGGCCAGGATTAAAGAGGAAGTTATGAGCTTCAATAGAGGCCAGGATTACAGAGGAAGTTATGAGCTTCAATAGAGGAGGCCAGGATTACAGAGGAAGTTATGAGTTTCAATAGAGGAGGCCAGGATTACAGAGGAAGTTATGAGCTTCAATAGAGGAGGCCAGGATTAAAGAGGAAGTTATGAGCCTCAATAGAGGAGGCCAGGATTACAGAGGAAGTTATGAGCTTCAATAGAGGAGGCCAGGATTAAAGAGGAAGTTATGAGCTTCAATAGAGGAGGTCAGGATTACAGAGGAAGTTATGAGCTTCAATAGAGGAGGCCAGGATTACAGAGGAAGTTATGAGCCTCAATAGAGGCCAGGATTACAGAGGAAGTTATGAGCTTCAATAGAGGAGGCCAGGATTACAGAGGAAGTTATGAGCCTCAATAGAGGAGGCCAGGATTACAGAGGAAGTTATGAGCCTCAATAGAGGCCAGGATTACAGAGGAAGTTATGAGCTTCAATAGAGGAGGCCAGGATTACAGAGGAAGTTATGAGCTTCAATAGAGGAAGCCAGGATTAAAGAGGAAGTTATGAGCTTCAATAGAGGAGGCCAGGATTACAGAGGAAGTTTTGAGCCTCAATAGAGGCCAGGATTACAGAGGAAGTTATGAGCCTCAATAGAGGAGGCCAGGATTACAGAGGAAGCTATGAGCTTCAATAGAGGCCAGGATTACAGAGGAAGTTATGAGCTTCAATAGAGGAGGCCAGGATTACAGAGGAAGTTATGAGCCTCAATAGAGGCCAGGATTACAGAGGAAGTTATGAGCCTCAATAGAGGAGGCCAGGATTACAGAGGAAGTTATGAGCCTCAATAGAGGCCAGGATTACAGAGGAAGTTATGAGCCTCAATAGAGGCCAGGATTACAGAGGAAGTTATGAGCTTCAATAGAGGAGGCCAGGATTACAGAGGAAGTTATGAGCCTCAATAGAGGCCAGGATTACAGAGGAAGTTATGAGCCTCAATAGAGGCCAGGATTACAGAGGAAGTTATGAGCCTCAATAGAGGAGGCCAGGATTACAGAGGAAGTTATGAGCCTCAATAGAGGCCAGGATTACAGAGGAAGTTATGAGCCTCAATAGAGGCCAGGATTACAGAGGAAGTTATGAGACTCAATAGAGGCCAGGATTACAGAGGAAGTTATGAGCTTCAATAGAGGAGGCCAGGATTACAGAGGAAGTTATGAGCCTCAATAGAGGCCAGGATTACAGAGGAAGTTATGAGCTTCAATAGATGAGGCCAGGATTACAGAGGAAGTTATGAGCCTCAATAGAGGCCAGGATTACAGAGGAAGTTATGAGCTTCAATAGAGTAGGCCAGGATTACAGAGGAAGTTATGAGCTTCAATAGAGGAGGCCAGGATTACAGAGGAAGTTATGAGCTTCAATAGAGGCCAGGATTACAGAGGAAGTTATGAGCTTCAATAGAGGAGGCCAGGATTACAGAGGAAGTTATGAGCTTCAATAGAGGAGGCCAGGATTACAGAGGAAGTTATGAGCTTCAATAGAGGCCAGGATTACAGAGGAAGTTATGAGCTTCAATAGAAGAGGCCAGGATTACAGAGGAAGCTATGAGCTTCAATAGAGGCCAGGATTACAGAGGAAGTTATGAGCTTCAATAGAGGAGGCCAGGATTACAGAGGAAGTTATGAGCCTCAATAGAGGCCAGGATTACAGAGGAAGTTATGAGCCTCAATAGAGGAGGCCAGGATTACAGAGGAAGTTATGAGCCTCAATAGAGGCCAGGATTACAGAGGAAGTTATGAGCCTCAATAGAGGCCAGGATTACAGAGGAAGTTATGAGCCTCAATAGAGGCCAGGATTACAGAGGAAGTTATGAGCCTCAATAGAGGAGGCCAGGATTACAGAGGAAGTTATGAGCCTCAATAGAGGCCAGGATTACAGAGGAAGTTATGAGCCTCAATAGAGGCCAGGATTACAGAGGAAGTTATGAGACTCAATAGAGGCCAGGATTACAGAGGAAGTTATGAGCTTCAATAGAGGAGGCCAGGATTACAGAGGAAGTTATGAGCTTCAATAGAGGAGGCCAGGATTAAAGAGGAAGTTATGAGCTTCAATAGAGGAGGCCAGGATTAAAGAGGAAGTTATGAGCTTCAATAGAGGAGGCCAGGATTAAAGAGGAAGCTATGAGCTTCAATAGAGGAGGCCAGGATTAAAGAGGAAGTTATGAGCTTCAATAGAGGCCAGGATTACAGAGGAAGTTGTGAGCTTCAATAGAGGAGGCCAGGATTACAGAGGAAGTTATGAGCCTCAATAGAGGAGGTCAGGATTACAGAGGAAGTTATGAGCTTCAATAGAGGAGGCCAGGATTACAGAGGAAGTTATGAGCTTCAATAGAGGAGGCCAGGATTACAGAGGAAGTTATGAGCTTCAATAGAGGAGGCCAGGATTACAGAGGAAGTTATGAGCCTCAATAGAGGAGGCCAGGATTAAAGAGGAAGTTATGAGCTTCAATAGAGGAGGCCAGGATTACAGAGGAAGCTATGAGCTTCAATAGAGGAGGTCAGGATTAAAGAGGAAGTTATGAGCTTCAATAGAGGAGGCCAGGATTACAGAGGAAGTTATGAGCTTCAATAGAGGAGGCCAGGATTACAGAGGAAGTTATGAGCTTCAATAGAGGAGGCCAGGATTAAAGATGCTTTCAGGCAGGAGGCAGGCAGGCAGGCAGGCAGGCAGAGACAGAGACAGAGACAGAGACAGAGACAGAGACAGAGACAGAGACAGAGACAGAGACAGAGAGACAGACAGACAGACAGACAGACAGACAGACAGACAGACAGACAGACAGACAGACAGATTCTAGCAGACGGATTTACAGTAGCCGCTGAAGAATGAAAATGTGGGCTGAAGTGACCCAGCCTTCCTCCAGTGATCTCCCATCATATCCCCCTCAGAGAAACTACAGCAGATGGATCATTTATCATGTATAACCCACCACTGTAATACACGAGGACTGCTTCCCAAGAGAAGGGTTAGGCTGGCTGTGCAGCAGTTCTGGAAGGCCAAGCTGGCTACGGTAGCTCCACTGCAGGGCCCAGAGAGACAAAAACACCATCTGTTTTCCTCTGTATCCCAAGCAGTGAAGCATAATATGGAGTCAGACAACATTGTTCAGCATCACGTTGGGCCTCTTTCACTAGAACGACAAAAGATCAGGGTACTGAATTGCTGAGAAAAATTGTAAAACAAAGATAATCTGTAATGTTTTTTTTTCTCCAATTTGACTGGGTTTGATAATTATCTGCTGAGTAAACATGTAACTGTGTTAAACATGGCGGAATGTGTCCCACATGGAATTCCAAAATACCTGGTCTCAGGGATGTAAATCCCTTGGGTCTCCTCAGAGTACAGCAGAGGTACAGCAGCTTTTAGTTAGTCTGTACCCCATCTATGGAACAATCTAAAGAGTTCCCTCCAACAGGATGTACTGTACTGCCTCTCAGGCAGTTCAACATGTTGATTGGGAACCTCTTTGATGAGGAATGGGATGAGGCGGGGCAGGGAAGGAAACAGAAAGAGAGACCTTCCCTGAGATGAGGAGGAGATGAAACAGGGAGGCAGACCTTCCCTGAGATGAGGATGGAGAGGAGAGGAAACAGGCAGGCAGACCTTCCCTGAGATGAGGAGGAGATGAAACAGGGAGGCAGACCTTCCCTGAGATGAGGATGGAGAGGAGAGGAAACAGGAGGCAGACCTTCCCTGAGATGAGGAGGAGAGGAAACAGGAGGCAGACCTTCCCTGAGATGAGGAGGAGAGGAAACAGGCAGGCAGACCTTCCCTGAGATGAGGAGGAGAGGAAACAGGCAGGCAGACCTTCCCTGAGATGAGGAGGGGGAGGAGAGGAAACAGGCAGGCAGACCTTCCCTGAGATGAGGAGGGGGAGGAGAGGAAACAGGCAGGCAGACCTTCCCTGAGATGAGGAGGGCAGGAGATGAAACAGGCAGGCAGACCTTCCCTGAGATGAGGAGGAGGAGGAGAGGAAACAGGCAGGCAGACCTTCCCTGAGATGAGGAGGGAGAGGAGAGGAAACAGGCAGGCAGACCTTCCCTGAGATGAGGAGGGAGAGGAGAGGAAACAGGGAGGCAGACCTTCCCTGAGATGAGGAGGGGAGGAGAGGAAACAGGCAGGCAGACCTTCCCTGAGATGAGGAGGGAGAGGAGAGGAAACAGGGAGGCAGACCTTCCCTGAGATGAGGAGGGGAGGAGAGGAAACAGGCAGGCAGACCTTCCCTGAGATGAGGAGGGGCAGGAGAGGAAACAGGCAGGCAGACCTTCCCTGAGATGAGGAGGGGAGGAGAGGAAACAGGGAGGCAGACCTTCCCTGAGATGAGGAGGGGAGGAGAGGAAACAGGGAGGCAGACCTTCCCTGAGATGAGGAGGGGAGGAGAGGAAACAGGAGGCAGACCTTCCCTGAGATGAGGAGGGGAGGAGAGGAAACAGGGAGGCAGACCTTCCCTGAGATGAGGAGGAGGAGGAGAGGAAACAGGGAGGCAGACCTTCCCTGAGATGAGGAGGAGAGGGAGAGGAAACAGGGAGGCAGACCTTCCCTGAGATGAGGAGGGGGGAGGAGAGGAAACAGGGAGGCAGACCTTCCCTGAGATGAGGAGGGAGAGGAGAGGAAACAGGGAGGCAGACCTTCCCTGAGATGAGGAGGGGAGGAGAGGAAACAGGGAGGCAGACCTTCCCTGAGATGAGGAGGAGAGGAGAGGAAACAGGTGGTGCTGAAAGAGCATCAGACTGGACCAGACTGTAATATTCTACTAGTGGTGCTGAAAGAGCATCAGACTGGACCAGACTGTAATATTCTACTAGTGGTGCTGAAGGAGCATCAGACTGGACCAGACTGTAATATTCTACTGGTGGTGCTGAAAGAGCATCAGACTGGACCAGACTGGACCAGACTGTAATATTCTACTGCTGTTGCTGAAAGAGCATCAGACTGGACCAGACTGTAATATTCTACTGGCGGTGCTGAAAGAGCATCAGACTGGACCAGACTGTAATAATCTACTGGTGGTGCTGAAGTAGCATCAGACTGGACCAGACTGTAATATTCTACTGGTGGTGCTGAAGGAGCATCAGACTGGACCAGACTGTAATATTCTACTGGTGGTGCTGAAAGAGCATCAGACTGGACCAGACTGTAATATTCTACTGGTGGTGCTGAAAGAGCATCAGACTGGACCAGACTGGACCAGACTGTAATATTCTACTGGTGGTGCTGAAGGAGCATCAGACTGGACCAGACTGGACCAGACTGTAATATTCTACTGGTGGTGCTGAAGGAGTATCAGACTGGACCAGACTGTAATATTCTACTGGTGGTGCTGAAGGAGCATCAGACTGGACCAGACTGTAATATTCTACTGGTGGTGCTGAAAGAGCATCAGACTGGACCAGACTGTAATATTCTACTGGTGGTGCTGAAAGAGCATCAGACTGGACCAGACTGTAATATTCTACTGGTGGTGCTGAAAGAGCATCAGACTGGACCAGACTGTAATATTCTACTGGTGGTGCTGAAAGAGCATCAGACTGGACCAGACTGTAATATTCTACTAGTGGTGCTGAAAGAGCATCAGACTGGACCAGACTGTAATATTCTACTAGTGGTGCTGAAGGAGCACCAGACTGGACCAGACTGTAATATTCTAATGGTGGTGCTGAAAGAGCATCAGACTGGACCAGACTGGACCAGACTGTAATATTCTACTGGTGGTGCTGAAAGAGCATCAGACTGGACCAGACTGGACCAGACTGTAATATTATACTGGTGGTGCTGAAAGAGCATCAGACTGGACCAGACTGTAATATTCTACTGGTGGTGCTGAAAGAGCATCAGACTGGACCAGACTGTAATATTCTACTGGTGGTGCTGAAGGAGTATCAGACTGGACCAGACTGTAATATTCTACTGGTGGTGCTGAAAGAGCATCAGACTGACTGACCAGACTGTAATATTCTACTGGTGGTGCTGAAAGAGCATCAGACTGGACCAGACTGTAATATTCTACTAGTGGTGCTGAAGGAGCATCAGACTGGACCAGACTGTAATATTCTACTGGTGGTGCTGAAGGAGCATCAGACTGGACCAGACTGTAATATTCTACTGGTGGTGCTGAAAGAGCATCAGACTGGACCAGACTGTAATATTCTACTGGTGGTGCTGAAAGAGCATCAGACTGGACCAGACTGTAATATTCTACTGGTGATGCTGAAAGAGCATCAGACTGGACCAGACTGGACCAGACTGTAATATTCTACTAGTGGTGCTGAAAGAGCATCAGACTGGACCAGACTGTAATATTCTACTGGTGGTGCTGAAAGAGCATCAGACTGGACCAGACTGTAATATTCTACTAGTGGTGCTGAAGGAGCATCAGACTGGACCCAGACTGTAATATTCTACTGGTGGTGCTGAAGGAGCATCAGACTGGACCAGACTGTAATATTCTACTGGTGGTGCTGAAAGAGCATCAGACTGGACCAGACTGTAATATTCTACTGGTGGTGCTGAAAGAGCATCAGACTGGACCAGACTGTAATATTCTACTGGTGGTGCTGAAAGAGCATCAGACTGGACCAGACTGTAATATTCTACTGGTGGTGCTGAAAGAGCATCAGACTGGACCAGACTGTAATATTCTACTGGTGGTGCTGAAAGAGCATCAGACTGGACCAGACTGTAATATTCTACTGGTGGTGCTGAAGGAGCATCAGACTGGACCAGACTGTAATATTCTACTGGTGGTGCTGAAAGAGCATCAGACTGGACCAGACTGTAATATTCTACTGGTGGTGCTGAAGGAGCATCAGACTGGACCAGACTGTAATATTCTACTGGTGGTGCTGAAGGAGCATCAGACTGGACCAGACTGTAATATTCTACTGGTGGTGCTGAAAGAGCATCAGACTGGACCAGACTGGACCAGACTGTAATATTCTACTGGTGGTGCTGAAAGAGCATCAGACTGGACCAGACTGTAATATTCTACTGGTGGTGCTGAAAGAGCATCAGACTGGACCAGACTGTAATATTCTACTGGTGGTGCTGAAAGAGCATCAGACTGGACCAGACTGTAATATTCTACTGGTGGTGCTGAAAGAGCATCAGACTGGACCAGACTGTAATATTCTACTGGTGGTGCTGAAGGAGCATCAGACTGGACCAGACTGGACCAGACTGTAATATTCTACTGGTGGTGCTGAAAGAGCATCAGACTGGACCAGACTGTAATATTCTACTGGTGGTGCTGAAAGAGCATCAGACTGGACCAGAATGTAATATTCTACTGGTGGTGCTGAAGGAGCATCAGATTGGGCCTGACTTTTACTGCAATATTCATAACTAACAGGAGAATGAGGTCAGACTGCCTCGAACTCTCTCTCTCTCTCTCTCTGCAGTGTCTTAATTATGCTGGGTAACTGACTTCCAGATCACAGTGCCATGACACCGCCCGTATGTTCCAAATGACACCCTATTCCCTATGTAGTGCACTCCTTTAGACCAGAGGCCTATGGGACTATATATAGAACAAGATGCTGTTTGAGACTCACAAAGACAATGCGTTGTGTTTTACGTGGTTGTTTTGCTGTGAGCAGGTTCTGAAACACACACTTCAGCTTGAATGAGAATGTAACTTACAGCTCGGAAAGTTGCAGGTTCTGGAACAGTTGCCAGGACAAGGTGGTGAGAGGGTTCTTGGATAGGTTTCTAGAGAGAGAGAGAGAGAGAGAGAGAGACAGAGGGGGAGATAGAGAGAGAGAGAGAGAGAGAGGAGAGAGAGAGAGAGAGAGAGAGAGAGAGAGAGAGAAAGACAGAGAGAGAGAGAGAGAGAGAGACACAGAGGAGAGAGTGAGAGAGAGACAGAGAGAGAGAGGGAGAGGAGAGAGAGACAGAGAGAGAGAGAGAGAGAGAGAGAGAGAGAAAGGAGAGAGAGACAGAGGAGAGAGGAGAGCGAGAGACAGAGAGAGAGAGAGAGAGAGAGAGAGAGAGAGAGAGAGAAAGGAGAGAGAGAAAGGAGAGAGAGAGAGAGAGAGAGGAGAGAGAGAGAGAGAGAGGAGAGAGAGAGAAAGAGAGAAAGGAGAGAGAGAGGAGAGAGGAGAGAGAGGAGAGAGAAAGGGAGAGAGAGAGAGAGAGAGAAAGGAGAGACAGAGAGAAGAGAGAGAGAGAGAGAGCATGTTTTTACAGAAATATAGATTCAGAGTTAGATAAACTTTGTGATTTTTCTGGATGTTGCACCAGAATAGTTTTCTCTCTCACCCATCTCCACAAAACACAATAATGACATTGTGAAAACATTTATTGAAAAAGAAAAAAGAAATATTTTATTTACCTATGACCTGTACCAGTCAAAGGGTCAGACACACCTTCTCATTCAAAGGTTTTTCTTTATTTTTACTATTTTCTACATTGTAAAACAATAGTGAAGATATCAAAACTATGAAATAACACATTTGGAATCATGTCGTAACCAAAAATGTGTTAAACAAATAAAAAATATTTTGGATTTTAGATTCTTCAATGTAGCCACCCTTTGCCTTGATGACAGCTTTGCATTATCTTGGCATTCTCTCAACCAGCTTCACCTGGAATACTTTTTGAACGAGTTCCCACATATACTGAGCACTGGTTCGCTGCTTTTCCTTCACTCTGTGGTCCAACTCATCTGAAACCATCTCAATTAGGTTGAGGTCGGGTGATTGTGGAGGCAAGGTCATCTGATGCAGCACTCCATCACTCTCCTTCTTGGTCAAATAGTCCTTACACAGCCTGGAGGTGAGTTGGGTCATTGACCTGTTTAAAAACAAATGATTGTCCCACTAAGCACAAACCTTATGGGATGGCATATTGCTGCTGAATGCTGTGTTACCCGTGCTGGTTAAGTGTGCCTTTGAAATGTGACAGTGTCACCAGCGAAGCACCCCACACCATCACATCTCCTCCTCCATGCTTCACTGTGGGAACCTCACATGGTGAGATCATCCTTTCACCTACTCTGCATCTCACAAAGACACAGCGGTTGGAGAAAAAAATCTCAAATTTGGACTCATTCTTTTTTTTTTCTGAAAAACTCCCCAGTCCTTAACGATTCCAATCATACTCAAGGCCTGATGCAGCCATCACCACCTGATGCAGCCATCACCACTTGATGCAGCCATCACCACCTGATGCAGCCACCACCACCTGATGCAGCCACCACCACTGATGCAGCCACCACCCCTGATGCAGCCACCACCACCTGATGCAGCCACCACCACCTGATGCAGCCATCACCACCTGATGCAGCCACCACCTGATGCAGCCACCACCACCTGATGCAGCCACCACCACCTGATGCAGCCACCACCACCTGATGCAGCCACCACCACCTGATGCAGCCACCACCACCTGATGCAGCCACCACCTGATGCAGCCACCACCACCTGATGCAGCCACCACCTGATGCAGCCACCACCACTGATGCAGCCACCACCTGATGCAGCCACCACCACCTGATGCAGCCACCACCACCTGATGCAGCCACCACCACCTGATGCAGCCACCACCACCTGATGCAGCCACCACCACTGATGCAGCCACCACCACCTGATGCAGCCACCACCACCTGATGCACCCACCACCACCTGATGCAGCCACCACCACCTGATGCAGCCACCACCTGATGCAGCCACCACCACCTGATGCAGCCACCACCACCTGATGCAGCCACCACCACCTGATGCAGCCACCACCACCTGATGCAGCCACCACCTGATGCAGCCACCACCATCTGATGCAGCCACCACCTGATGCAGCCACCACCACTGATGCAGCCACCACCACCTGATGCAGCCACCACCTGATGCAGCCACCACCACCTGATGCAGCCACCACCACCTGATGCAGCCACCACCACTGATGCAGCCACCACCACCTGATGCAGCCACCACCACTGATGCAGCCACCACCACCTGATGCAGCCACCACCACCTGATGCAGCCACCACCTGATGCAGCCACCACCACCTGATGCAGCCACCACCACCTGATGCAGCCACCACCTGATGCAGCCACCACCACCTGATGCAGCCACCACCTGATGCAGCCACCACCACCTGATGCAGCCACCACCTGATGCAGCCACCACCACTGATGCAGCCACCACCACCTGATGCAGCCACCACCTGATGCAGCCACCACCACCTGATGCAGCCACCACCACTGATGCAGCAACCACCACCTGATGCAGCCACCACCACTGATGCAGCCACCACCACCTGATGCAGCCACCACCACCTGATGCAGCCACCACCAGATGCAGCCACCACCACCTGATGCAGCCACCACCACCTGATGCAGCCACCACCACTGATGCAGCCACCACCACCTGATGCAGCCACCACCACCTGATGCAGCCACCACCACCTGATGCAGGCCACCACCTGATGCAGCGACCACCACCTGATGCAGCCACCACCACCTGATGCAGCTACCACCACCTGATGCAGCCACCACCACCTGATGCAGCCACCACCACTGATGCAGCCACCACCACTGATGCAGCCACCACCACCTGATGCAGCCACCACCACTGATGCAGCCACCACCACCTGATGCAGCCACCACCACTGATGCAGCCACCACCACCTGATGCAGCCACCACCACCTGATGCAGCCACCACCACCTGATGCAGCCACCACCACCTGATGCAGCCACCACCTGATGCAGCCACCACCACCTGATGCAGCCACCACCTGATGCAGCCACCACCACTGATGCAGCCACCACCACCTGATGCAGCCACCACCTGATGCAGCCACCACCACCTGATGCAGCCACCACCACCTGATGCAGCCACCACCACTGATGCAGCCACCACCACCTGATGCAGCCACCACCACTGATGCAGCCACCACCACCTGATGCAGCCACCACCACCTGATGCAGCCACCACCTGATGCAGCCACCACCACCTGATGCAGCCACCACCACCTGATGCAGCCACCACCTGATGCAGCCACCACCACCTGATGCAGCCACCACCTGATGCAGCCACCACCACCTGATGCAGCCACCACCTGATGCAGCCACCACCACTGATGCAGCCACCACCACCTGATGCAGCCACCACCTGATGCAGCCACCACCACCTGATGCAGCCACCACCACTGATGCAGCAACCACCACCTGATGCAGCCACCACCACTGATGCAGCCACCACCACCTGATGCAGCCACCACCACCTGATGCAGCCACCACCACCTGATGCAGCCACCACCACCTGATGCAGCCACCACCACCTGATGCAGCCACCACCACCTGATGCAGCCACCACCACTGATGCAGCCACCACCACCTGATGCAGCCACCACCACCTGATGCAGCCACCACCACCTGATGCAGGCCACCACCTGATGCAGCGACCACCACCTGATGCAGCCACCACCTGATGCAGCTACCACCACCTGATGCAGCCACCACCACCTGATGCAGCCACCACCACTGATGCAGCCACCACCACTGGTGCAGCCACCACCACCTGATGCAGCCACCACCACCTGATGCAGCCACCACCACCTGATGCAGCCACCACCTGATGCAGCCACCACCACTGATGCAGCCACCACCACCTGATGCAGCCACCACCTGATGCAGCCACCACCAGCTGATGCAGCCACCACCTGATGCAGCCACCACCGGCTGATGACGCCACCGCCACTGATGCAGCCACCACCTGATGCAGCCACCACCTGATGCAGCCACCACCTGATGCAGCCACCACCTGATGCAGCCACCACCACCTGATGCAGCCACCACCTGATGCAGCCACCACAACCTGATGCAGCTACCACCACCTGATGCAGCCACCACCACCTGATGCAGCCACCACCTGATGCAGCCACCACCACTGATGCAGCCACCACCACCTGATGCAGCCACCACCTGATGCAGCCACCACCACCTGATGCAGCCACCACCTGATGCAGCCACCACCACCTGATGCAGCCACCACCACTGATGCAGCCACCACCTGATGCAGCCACCACCTGATGCAGCCACCACCTGATGCAGCCACCACCTGATGCAGCCACCACCACCTGATGCAGCCACCACCAGCTGATGCAGCCACCACAACCTGATGCAGCTACCACCACTGATGCAGCCACCACCACTGATGCAGCCACCACCACTGATGCAGCCACCACCACCTGATGCAGCCACCACCACTGATGCAGCCACCACCACTGATGCAGCCACCACCACCTGATGCAGCCACCACCACTGATGCAGCCACCACCACCTGATACAGCCACCACCACCTGATGCAGCCACCACCACCTGATGCAGCCACCACCACTGATGCAGCCACCACTTGATGTAGCCACCACCAACTGATGCAGCCACCACTTGATGTAGCCACCACCACCTGATGCAGCCACCACCACCTGATGCAGCCACCACCACCTGATGTAGCCACCACTTGATGTAGCCACCACCACCTGATGCAGCCACCACCACCTGATGCAGCCACCACCACCTGATGCAGCCACCACTTGATGTAGCCACCACCACCTGATGCAGCCATCACCACCTGATGCAGCCACCACCACCTGATGCAGCCACCACCACCTGATGTAGCCACCACCACCTGATGCAGCCACCACCACTGATGCAGCCACCACCACCTGATGCAGCCATCACCACTTGATGCAGCCACCACCACCTGATGCAGCCACCACCTGATGCAGCCACCACCTGATGCAGCCACCACCTGATGCAGCCACCACCAACTGATGCAGCCACCACCACCTGATGCAGCCACCACCACCTGATGCAGCCACCACCACCTGATGCAGCCACCACCACCTGATGCAGCCACCACCACTGATGCAGCCACCACCACCTGATGCAGCCACCACCACCTGATGCAGCCACCACCACCTGATGCAGCCACCACCATCTGATGCAGCCACCACCACTGATGCAGCCACCACCAACTGATGCAGCCACCACCACTGATGCAGCCACCACCACCTGATGCAGCCACCACCACCTGATGCAGCCACCACCACCTGATGCAACCACCACCTGATGCAGCCACCACCATCTGATGCAGCCACCACCTGATGCAGCCACCACCACCTGAAGCAGCCACCACCTGATGCAGCCACCACCACCTGATGCAGCCACCACCTGATGCAGCCACCACCTGATGCAGCCACCACCACCTGATGCAGCCACCACCACTGATGCAGCCACCACCACCTGATACAGCCACCACCATCTGATGCAGCCACCACCACCTGATGCAGCCACCACCTGATGCAGCCACCACCACCTGATGCAGCTACCACCACCTGATGCAGCCACCACCTGATGCAGCCACCACCACCTGATGCAGCCACCACCACTGATGCAGCCACCACCACCTGATACAGCCACCACCATCTGATGCAGCCACCACCACCTGATGCAGCCACCACCTGATGCAGCCACCACCATCTGATGCAGCCACCACCACCTGAAGCAGTCACCACCACCTGATGCAGCCACCACCATCTGATGCAGCCACCACCACCTGAAGCAGCCACCACCACCTGATGCAGCCACCACCACCTGATGCAGCCACCACCACCTGATGCAGCCACCACCTGATGCAGCTACCACCACCTGATGCAGCCACCACCACTGATGCAGCCACCACCACCTGATGCAGCCACCACCTGATGCAGCTACCACCACCTGATGCAGCCACCACCTGAAGCAGCCACCACCATCTGATGCAGCCACCACCACCTGATGCAGCCACCACCTGATGCAGCCACCACCACCTGATGCAGCCACCACCACCTGATGCAGCCACCACCACTGATGTAGCCACCACCTGATGCAGCCACCACCACCTGATGCAGCCACCATCTGATGCAGCCACCACCACCTGATGCAGCCACCACCACCTGATGCAGCCACCACCACTGATGCAGCCACCACCTGATGCAGCCACCACCACCTGATGCAGCCATCACCACCTGATGCAGCCACCACCACCTGATGCAGCCACCACCACCTGAAGCAGCCACCACCACCTGATGCAGCCACCACCACCTGATGCAGCCATCACCACCTGATGCAGCCATCACCACCTGATGCAGCCACCACCACCTGATGCAGCCACCACCACCTGATGCAGCTACCACCACCTGATGCAGCCATCACCACCTGATGCAGCCACCACCACCTGATGCAGCTACCACCTGATGCAGCCACCACCACCTGAAGCAGCCACCACCACCTGATGCAGCCACCACCAACTGATGCAGCCACCACCACCTGATGCAGCCACCACCACCTGATGCAGCCACCACCACCTGATGCAGCCACCACCACCTGATGCAGCCACCACCAACTGATGCAGCCACCACCAACTGATGCAGCCACCACCACCTGATGCAGCCATCACCACCTGATGCAGACCACCACCTGATGCAGCCACCACCACCTGAAGCAGCCACCACCTGAAGCAGCCACCACCTGATGCAGCCA
Organism: Oncorhynchus keta; assembly: GCF_023373465.1. Lineage (NCBI taxonomy): Eukaryota > Metazoa > Chordata > Actinopteri > Salmoniformes > Salmonidae > Oncorhynchus > Oncorhynchus keta. The sequence continues at coordinate 58,417 of NW_026279084.1, read as the reverse complement.
ACACCACCTGATGCAGCCACCACCACCTGATGCAGCCACCACCACCTGATGCAGCCACCACCACCTGATGCAGCCACCACCACCTGATGCAGCCACCACCTGATGCAGCCACCACCACCTGATGCAGCAACCACCACCTGATGCAGGCCACCACCTGATGCAGCCACCACCACCTGAAGCAGCCACCACCTGAAGCAGCCACCACCTGATGCAGCCATCACCACCTGATGCAGCCATCACCACCTGATGCAGCCACCACCACCTGATGCAGCCACCACCACCTGATGCAGCCACCACCACCTGATGCAGACCACCTGATGCAGGCCACCACCACCTGATGCAGCCACCACCACCTGATGCAGCCACCACCACCTGATGCAGACCACCTGATGCAGGCCACCACCACCTGATGCAGCCACCACCACCTGATGCAGCCACCACCACCTGATGCAGCCATCACCACCTGATGCAGCCACCACCTGATGCAGCCACCACCACCTGATGCAGCCACCACCACCTGATGCAGGCCACCACCTGATGCAACCACCACCTGATGCAGCCACCACCACCTGATGCAGACCACTGATGCAGCCATCACCACCTGATGCAGACCACTGATGCAGCCACCACCACCTGATGCAGCCACCACCACCTGATGCAGCCACCACCACCTGATGCAGACCACCTGATGCAGCTACCACCACCTGATGCAGACCACCTGATGCAGGCCACCACCTGATGCAGACCACCTGATGCAGCCACCACCACCTGATGCAGCCACCACCACCTGATGCAGACCACCACAGACCACCTGATGCAGACCACCTGATGCAGCCACCACCACCTGATGCAGCCATCACCACCTGATGCAGCCACCACCACCTGATGCAGCCACCATGCAGCCACCCACCTGATGCAGCCACCACCACCTGATGCAGACCACCTGATGCAGACCACCTGATGCAGACCACCTGATGCAGACCACCTGATGCAGCCATCACCACCTGATGCAGCCACCACCACCTGATGCAGCCACCACCACATGCAGCCACCACCACCTGATGCAGCCATCACCACCTGATGCAGCCACCACCACCTGATGCAGCCACCACCACCTGATGCAGCCACCACCACTGATGCAGCCACCACCACCTGATGCAGCCACCACCACCTGATGCAGCCACCACCACCTGATGCAGCCACCACCACCTGATGCAGCCACCACCACCTGATGCAGCCACCACCAACTGATGCAGCCACCACCACCTGATGCAGCCACCACCACCTGATGCAGCCACCACCACCTGATGCAGCCACCACCACCTGATGCAGCTACCACCACCTGATGCAGCCACCACCTGATGCAGCCACCACCATCTGATGCAGCCACCACCTGATGCAGCCACCACCACCTGAAGCAGCCACCACCCGATGCAGCCACCACCACCTGATGCAGCCACCACCTGATGCAGCCACCACCTGATGCAGCCACCACCACCTGATGCAGCCACCACCACTGAGGCAGCCCCCACCACCTGATGCAGCCACCACCATCTGATGCAGCCACCACCACCTGATGCAGCCACCACCTGATGCAGCCACCACCACCTGATGCAGCTACCACCACCTGATGCGGCCACCACCTGATGCGGAGCCCACCCCCTCAGGAGGCGACCCCCACTGATGCAGCCACCACCACCTGATGCAGCCACCACCATCTGATGCAGCCACCACCACCTGATGCAGCCACCACCTGATGCAGCCACCACCATCTGATGCAGCCACCACCACCTGAAGCAGTCACCACCACCTGAAGCAGTCACCACCACCTGATGCAGCCACCACCATCTGATGCAGCCACCACCACCTGAAGCAGCCACCACCACCTGATGCAGCCACCACCACCTGATGCAGCCACCACCACTGATGCAGCCACCACCACCTGATGCAGCCACCACCTGATGCAGCTACCACCACCTGATGCAGCCACCACCACTGATGCAGCCACCACCACCTGATGCAGCCACCACCTGATGCAGCCACCACCACCTGAAGCAGCCACCACCTGAAGCAGCCACCACCATCTGATGCAGCCACCACCACCTGATGCAGCCACCACCTGATGCAGCCACCACCACCTGATGCAGCCACCACCACCTGATGCAGCCACCACCACTGATGCAGCCACCACCTGATGCAGCCACCACCACCTGATGCAGCCACCATCTGATGCAGCCACCACCACTGATGCAGCCACCACTTGATGTAGCCACCACCACCTGATGCAGCCATCACCACCTGATGCAGCCACCACCACCTGATGCAGCCACCACCACCTGAAGCAGCCACCACCACCTGATGCAGCCACCACCACCTGATGCAGCCACCACCACCTGATGCAGCCACCACCACCTGATGCAGCCACCACCACCTGATGCAGCCACCACCACCTGATGCAGCTACCACCACCTGATGCAGCCATCACCACCTGATGCAGCCACCACCACCTGATGCAGCTACCACCTGATGCAGCCACCACCACCTGAAGCAGCCACCACCACCTGATGCAGCCACCACCACCTGATGCAGCCACCACCACCTGATGCAGCCACCACCACCTGATGCAGCCACCACCACCTGATGCAGCCACCACCAACTGATGCAGCCACCACCAACTGATGCAGCCACCACCACCTGATGCAGCCACCACCACCTGATGCAGGCCACCACCTGATGCAGCCACCACCACCTGAAGCAGCCACCACCTGAAGCAGCCACCACCTGATGCAGCCAACACCACCTGATGCAGCCACCACCACCTGATGCAGCCACCACCACCTGATGCAGCCACCACCACCTGATGCAGCCACCACCACCTGATGCAGCCACCACCTGATGCAGCCACCACCACCTGATGCAGCAACCACCACCTGATGCAGGCCACCACCTGATGCAGCCACCACCACCTGAAGCAGCCACCACCTGAAGCAGCCACCACCTGATGCAGCCATCACCACCTGATGCAGCCATCACCACCTGATGCAGCCACCACCACCTGATGCAGCCACCACCACCTGATGCAGCCACCACCACCTGATGCAGACCACCTGATGCAGGCCACCACCACCTGATGCAGCCACCACCACCTGATGCAGCCACCACCACCTGATGCAGACCACCTGATGCAGGCCACCACCACCTGATGCAGCCACCACCACCTGATGCAGCCACCACCACCTGATGCAGCCATCACCACCTGATGCAGCCACCACCTGATGCAGCCACCACCACCTGATGCAGCCACCACCACCTGATGCAGGCCACCACCTGATGCAACCACCACCTGATGCAGCCACCACCACCTGATGCAGACCACTGATGCAGCCATCACCACCTGATGCAGACCACTGATGCAGCCACCACCACCTGATGCAGCCACCACCACCTGATGCAGCCACCACCACCTGATGCAGACCACCTGATGCAGCTACCACCACCTGATGCAGACCACCTGATGCAGGCCACCACCACCTGATGCAGACCACCTGATGCAGCCACCACCACCTGATGCAGCCACCACCACCTGATGCAGACCACCTGATGCAGACCACCTGATGCAGACCACCTGATGCAGACCACCTGATGCAGCCACCACCACCTGATGCAGCCATCACCACCTGATGCAGCCACCACCACCTGATGCAGACCACCTGATGCAGCCACCACCACCTGATGCAGCCACCACCACCTGATGCAGACCACCTGATGCAGACCACCTGATGCAGACCACCTGATGCAGACCACCTGATGCAGCCACCACCACCTGATGCAGCCACCACCACCTGATGCAGCCACCACCACCTGATGCAGGCCACCACCACCTGATGCAGACCACCTGATGCAGGCCACCACTCTCCTGGAACATATGGAGAGCAGTACTCAGTAAAGTGTTGGATTTGCCCAAACATAACACTTCATTCCCACAAGAAGTGAAGCCCTTCACCACATTTTTTGCAGTTTTACTTTAGTGCCTTGTAAAGACGATGCATGTTGTGGAATATTTTTATTCTGTACAGGCTTCCTTCTTTTCACTCTGTCAATTAGTTTACTAATGTGGAGTAACTACAATGTTGTTGATCCATCCTCAGGTTTCTCCTCACAACCATTAAACTCTGTTATAATTTTTTTATTATTTTTATTATTTAACCTTTATTTAACTAGGCAAGTCAGTTAAGAACAAATTCTTATTTACAATGACGGCCTACCCCGGTCAAACCCTCCCCTAACCCGGACGATACTGGGCCAATTGTGTGAACCCGAGTCTGTAGTGACGCCTCTAGCACTACAATGCAGTGCCTTAGACCGCTGCACCACTCGGGCCCCCATTTAACGTCACCATTAGCCTCATGATGAGTACAGGAGAGGGCTGAGAATGCACCCCACTGGGGGCCCCACAAGGGTGGGTTCTCAGCCCTCTTCTGTACTCCCTGTTCACCCATGACTGCGTGGCCGCTTCCAACTAAATCATCAACTTTGCAGACGACACTACAGTGGTAGGCTTGATTACCAACAACGACGAGAAGGCCTACAGGGAGGAGGTGAGGGCCCTCAGAGTGTGGTGCCAGGAAAATAACCTCACACTCAACATCAACAAAACAAAGGAGATGACCGTGGACTTCAGGAAACAGCAGAGGGAGCATCCCCTATCCACATCGACAGGACAGTAGTGGAGAGGGTACACATCACGGACAAACTGAAATGGTCCACCCACACAGACGGTTTGGTGAAGAACATCAGGAGGCTGAAGAAATGTGGCTTGTCATCAAAAACACTGACAAACTTTTACAGATGCGCAATCGAGAGCATCCTGTCGGGCTGTATCACCGCCTGGTACGGCAACTGCTCCGCCCACAACCGCAAGGCTCTCCAGAGGGTAGTGCGGTCTGCACAACGTATCACCGGGGGCAAACTACCTGCCCTCCAGGACACCTACACCACCCGATGTCACAGGAAGGCCATAAAGATCATCAAGGACATCAACCACCCGAGCCACTGCCTGTTCACCCCGCTACCATCCAGAAGGCGAGGTCAGTACAGGTGCATCAAAGCTGGGACCGAGAGACTGAAAAACAGCTTCTATCTCAAGGCCATCAGACTGTTAAACAGCCATCACTAACATGGAGAGGCTGCTGCCAAAATACAGACTCAAATCTCTCTGTCTCCAAGCCATCAGACTGTTAAACAGCCATCACTAACATGGAGAGGCTGCTGCCAACAAACAGACTCAACGCTCTGACTTTAATAAATGGACTTAATAAAGGTATCACTTTAAACTTTAATAATGTTTACATATCCTACATTATTCATCTCATATGTACAGTTGAAGTCGGAAGTCTAGATACACTTAGGTTGGAGTCATTAAAACTCATTTTTAACAAACTATAGTTTTGGCAAGTCGTTTAAACGTTTTGGGTAGCCTTCCACAACTTTCCCACAATAAGTTGGGTGCATTTTGGCCCATTCCTCCTGACAGGGCTGGTGTAACTGAGTCAGGTAAGTAAGGGCTCCTTGCTCGCACAAGCTTTTTCAGTTCTGCCCACAAATGTTCTATAGGATTGAGGTCAGGGCTTTGTGATGGCCACTCCAGTATCTTGACTTTGCTGTTCTTAAGCCATTTTGCCACAACTTTGGAAGTATCTTTGGGTTCATTGTCCATTTGGAAGACCCATTTGCGACCAAGCTTTACCTTCCTGACTGATGTCTTGAGATGTTGCTTCAATATATCCACATCATTTTCCGACCTCATGATGCCACCTATTTTGTGAAGTGCACCAGTCCCTCCTGCAGCAAAGCACCACCACAACATGATGCTGCCACCCCCACAACATGATGCTGCCACACCCACAACATGATGCTGCCACCCCCACAACATGATGCTGCCACCCCGTGCTTCACGGTTGGGATGGTGTTCTTCGGCTTGCAAGCCTCCCCCTATTTCCTCCAAACATAACGCTGGTCATTATGGCCAAACAGTTCTATTTTTGTTTCATCAGACCAGAGGACATTTCTCCAAAAAGTACCATCTTTGTCCCCATGTGCAGTTGCAAACCATAGTCTGGCTTTTTATGGCGGCTTTGGAGCAGTGGCTTCTTCCTTGCTGAGCGACCTTTCAGGTTATGTTGATATAAGACTCGTTTTACTGTGGATATAGATACTTTTGTACCTGTTTCCTCCAGCATCTTCACAAGGGCTTTTGCTGTTTGTTGTTCCACGATTGATTTGCACTTCTCACACCAAGGGGGTCAATAGGGGTCACTGAGACACAAGGTGACATAGGGGTCACTCTGAGAGACAAGGTTACATAGGGGTCACTCTGAGAGACAAGGTGACATAGGGGTCACTCTGAGAGACAAGGTGACATAGGGGTCACTCTGAGAGACAAGGTTACATAGGGGTCACTCTGAGAGACAAGGTTACATAGGGGTCACTCTGAGACACAAGGTTACATAGGGGTCACTCTGAGAGACAAGGTTACATAGGGGTCACTCTGAGACACAAGGTTACATAGGGGTCACTCTGAGAGACAAGGTGACATAGGGGTCACTCTGAGAGACAAGGTTACATAGGGGTCACTCTGAGGGACAAGGTTACATAGGGGTCACTCTGAGACACAAGGTTACATAGGGGTCACTCTGAGGGACAAGGTTACATAGGGGTCACTCTGAGAGACAAGGTTACATAGGGGTCACTCTGAGACACAAGGTGACATAGGGGTCACTCTGAGACACAAGGATACATAGAGGTCACTCTGAGGGACAAGGTGACATAGGGGTCACTCTGAGGGACAAGGATACATGGGGGTCACTCTGAGAGACAAGGTTACATAGGGGTCACTCTGAGACACAAGGTGACATAGGGGTCACTCTGAGAGACAAGGTTACATAGGGGTCACTCTGAGACACAAGGTTACATAGGGGTCACTCTGAGGGACAAGGTTACATAGGGGTCACTCTGAGAGACAAGGTTACATAGGGGTCACTCTGAGACACAAGGTGACATAGGGGTCACTCTGAGACACAAGGATACATAGAGGTCACTCTGAGGGACAAGGTGACATAGGGGTCACTCTGAGGGACAAGGATACATGGGGGTCACTCTGAGAGACAAGGTTACATAGGGGTCACTCTGAGACAGAAGGTTACATAGGGGTCATTCTGAGGGACAAGGTGACATAGGGGTCACTCTGAGAGACAAGGATACATGGGGGTCACTCTGAGAGACATGGTTACATAGGGGTCACTCTGAGAGACAAGGATACATGGGGTCACTCTGAGAGACAAGGTTACATAGGGGTCACTCTGAGAGACAAGGATACATAGGGGTCACTCTGAGGGACAAGGTGACATAGGGGTCACTCTGAGAGACAAGGATACATGGGGGTCACTCTGAGAGACAAGGATACATGGGGGTCACTCTGAGAGACAAGGTTACATAGGGGTCACTCTGAGAGACAAGGATAATTGGGGGTCACTCTGAGAGACAAGGTTACATAGGGGTCACTCTGAGAGACAAGGATACATAGGGTCACTCTGAGGACAAGGTGACATAGGGGTCACTCTGAGAGACAAGGATACATGGGGGTCACTCTGAGAGACAAGGTTACATAGGGGTCACTCTGAGAGACAAGGATACATAGGGGTCACTCTGAGAGACAAGGATACATAGGGGTCACTGAGGGACAAGGTGACATAGGGGTCACTCTGAGAGACAAGGATACATAGGGGTCACTCTGAGGGACAAGGATACATAGGGGTCACTCTGAGAGACAAGGATACATAGGGGTCACTCTGAGGGACAAGGATACATAGGGGTCACTCTGAGACACAAGGTGACATAGGGGTCACTCTGAGAGACAAGGTGACATAGGGGTCACTCTGAGAGACAAGGATACATAGGGGTCACTCTGAGGACAAGGATACATAGGGGTCACTCTGAGACACAAGGATACATAGGGGTCACTCTGAGAGACAAGGATACATAGGGGTCACTCTGAGACACAAGGATACATGGGGGTCACTCTGAGACACAAGGATACATGGGGTCACTCTGAGGGACAAGGTGACATAGGGGTCACTCTGAGACACAAGGATACATGGGGGTCACTCTGAGACACAAGGTTACATAGGGGTCACTCTGAGGGACAAGGATACATAGGGTCACTCTGAGACACAAGGATACATGGGGTCACTCTGAGACACAAGGTTACATAGGGTCACTCTGAGACACAAGGATACATAGGGGTCACTCTGAGACACAAGGATACATGGGGGTCACTCTGAGACACAAGGTGACATAGGGGTCATTCTGAGACACAAGGATACATGGGGGTCACTCTGAGAGACAAGGTGACATAGGGGTCACTCTGAGACACAAGGATACATGGGGGTCACTCTGAGACACAAGGATACATGGGGGTCACTCTGAGACACAAGGATACATGGGGGTCACTCTGAGACACAAGGATACATGGGGGTCACTCTGAGACACAAGGATACATAGGGGTCACTCTGAGACACAAGGATACATGGGGTCACTCTGAGGGACAAGGATACATAGGGTCACTCTGAGACACAAGGATACATGGGGGTCACTCTGAGACACAAGGATACATGGGGGTCACTCTGAGACACAAGGATACATGGGGGTCACTCTGAGACACAAGGATACATGGGGGTCACTCTGAGGACAAGGTTACATAGGGGTCACTCTGAGACAGAAGGTTACATAGGGGTCACTCTGAGGGACAAGGTTACATAGGGGTCACTCTGAGGGACAAGGTGACATAGGGGTCACTCTGAGGGACAAGGTGACATAGGGGTCACTCTGAGACACAAGGTTACATAGGGGTCACTCTGAGACACAAGGTTACATAGGGGTCACTCTGAGACACAAGGTTACATAGGGGTCACTCTGAGACACAAGGATACATAGGGGTCACTCTGAGAGACAAGGTTACATGGGGGTCACTCTGAGACACAAGGATACATGGGGGTCACTCTGAGAGACAAGGTTACATGGGGGTCACTCTGAGACACAAGGATACATAGGGGTCACTCTGAGAGACAAGGATACATGGGGGTCACTCTGAGAGACAAGGTGACATAGGGGTCACTCTGAGGGACAAGGTGACATAGGGGTCACTCTGAGACACAAGGTTACATGGGGGTCACTCTGAGACACGTGTTACATGGGGTCACTCTGAGAGACAAGGTGACATAGGGGTCACTCTGAGGGACAAGGATACATGGGGGTCACTCTGAGACACAAGGATACATAGGGTCACTCTGAGAGACAAGGTTACATAGGGGTCACTCTGAGACACGTGTTACACAAAGACAGTCACTGATGTCATACATCATGCAGCCAGTGGTTGTGTTGGTCGGTGTCATAGAAGCCTCTCTACCAACCCAGAGACAGACATTCAGCCTGAACTCTTTATTATAGCCTGTCCCCATGGCCCAGCAGGACGTTCTGTCTGAAGTCAAAGTTCAGCTCGTATTTATAGACTCACATGTATCGTAGATGAGGGTTCTGGGAGAAAGCCCGGGCCTGGATAGAGTGCAGACTGCAGTTTATAATGATTCTGAAAGACATGTGAACAAACAGACAGTAGAAGAAGTGATTAATGTTGGTACTGAACGATATCAGAAGGCAGGAGTCTTCTAATGTTCTCCCATGTTATCATCAGCTTGGTCATATTATAATCAGCTTGGTCATATTATAATCAGCTTGGTCATATTATAATCAGCTTGGTCTTATTATAATCAGCTTGGTCTTTAATCAGCTTGGTCTTTAATCAGCTTGGTCATATTATAATCAGCTTGGTCATATTATAATCAGCTTGGTCTTATTATAATCAGCTTGGTCTTTAATCAGCTTGGTCATATTATAATCAGCTTGGTCTTTAATCAGCTTGGTCTTTAATCAGCTTGGTCATATTATAGTCAGCTTGGTCTTAAATCAGCTTGGTCTTTAATCAGCTTGGTCATATTATAATCAGCTTGGTCTTTAATCAGCTTGGTCATATTATAGTCAGCTTGGTCTTTAATCAGCTTGGTCATATTATAATCAGCTTGGTCATATTATAATCAGCTTGGTCATATTATAATCAGCTTGGTCATATTATAATCAGCTTGGTCATATTATAATCAGCTTGGTCATATTATAATCAGCTTGGTCATATTATAATCAGCTTGGTCATATTATAATCAGCTTGGTCATATTATAATCAGCTTGGTCATATTATAATCAGCTTGGTCATATTATAATCAGCTTGGTCATATTATAATCAGCTTGGTCATATTATAATCAGCTTGGTCTTATTATAATCAGCTTGGTCTTTAATCAGCTTGGTCATATTATAATCAGCTTGGTCTTTAATCAGCTTGGTCATATTATAATCAGCTTGGTCATATTATAATCAGCTTGGTCTTTAATCAGCTTGGTCTTTAATCAGCTTGGTCATATTATAATCAGCTTGGTCATATTATAATCAGCTTGGTCTTATTATAATCAGCTTGGTCTTTAATCAGCTTGGTCATATTATAATCAGCTTGGTCTTTAATCAGCTTGGTCTTTAATCAGCCTGGTCATATTATAGTCAGCTTGGTCTTATTATAAAAAGCTTGGTCTTTAATCAGCTTGGTCATATTATAATCAGCTTGGTCATATTATAATCAGCTTGGTCATATTATAATCAGCTTGGTCATATTATAATCAGTTTGGTCATATTATAATCAGCTTGGTCATATTATAATCAGCTTGGTCATATTATAATCAGCTTGGTCATATTATAATCAGCTTGGTCATATTATAATCAGCTTGGTCATATTATAATCAGCTTGGTCTTTAAACAGCTTGGTCATAATATAATCAGCTTGGTCATATTATAATCAGCTTGGTCATATTATAATCAGCTTGGTCATATTATAATCAGCTTGGTCTTTAATCAGCTTGGTCATATTATAATCAGCTTGGTCATATTATAATCAGCTTGGTCATATTATAATCAGCTTGGTCTTTAATCAGCTTGGTCATATTATAGTCAGCTTGGTCTTTAATCAGTTTGGTCATATTATAATCAGCTTGGTCATATTATAATCAGCTTGGTCTTTAATCAGCTTGGTCATATTATAATCAGCTTGGTCATATTATAATCAGCTTGGTCATATTATAATCAGCTTGGTCTTTAATCAGCTTGGTCATATTATAGTCAGCTTGGTCTTTAATCAGCTTGGTCTTTAATCAGCTTGGTCATATTATAATCAGCTTGGTCATATTATAATCAGCTTGGTCTTTAATCAGCTTGGTCTTTAATCAGCTTGGTCATATTATAATCAGCTTGGTCTTATTATAATCAGCTTGGTCATATTATAATCAGCTTGGTCATATTATAATCAGCTTGGTCATATTATAGTCAGTTTGGTCATATTATAATCAGCTTGGTCTTTAATCAGCTTGGTCATATTATAATCAGCTTGGTCTTTAATCAGCTTGGTCATATTATAGTCAGCTTGGTCATATTATAATCAGCTTGGTCATATTATAATCAGCTTGGTCTTTAATCAGCTTGGTCATATTATAATCAGCTTGGTCTTATTATAATCAGCTTGGTCTTATTATAATCAGCTTGGTCATATTATAATCAGCTTGGTCATATTATAATCAGCTTGGTCTTTAATCAGCTTGGTCATATTATAATCAGCTTGGTCTTATTATAATCAGCTTGGTCATATTATAATCAGCTTGGTCTTTAATCAGCTTGGTCATATTATAATCAGCTTGGTCTTATTATAATCAGCTTGTATATAGCCTCCACATTGACTCTGTACCGGTACCCCCTGTATATAGCCTCCACATTGACTCTGTACCGGTACCCCTGTATATAGCCTCCACATTGACTCTGTACCGGTACCCACCTGTATATAGCCTCCACATTGACTCTGTACCGGTACCCCTGTATATAGCCTCCACATTGACTCTGTACCGGTACCCCTGTATATAGCCTCCACATTGACTCTGTACCGGTACCCCTGTATATAGCCTCCACATTGACTCTGTACCGTAACACCCTGTATATAGCCTCCACATTGACTCTGTACCGTAACACCCTGTATATAGCCTCCACATTGACTCTGTACCGGTACCCCCTGTATATAGCCTCCACATTGGCTCTGTACCGGTACCCCCTGTATATAGCCTCCACATTGACTCTGTACCGGTACCCCCTGTATATAGCCTCCACATTGACTCTGTACCGTAACACCCTGTATATAGCCTCCACATTGACTCTGTACCGTAACACCCTGTATATAGCCTCCACATTGACTCTGTACCGGTACACCCTGTATATAGCCTCCACATTGACTCTGTACCAGTACACCCTGTATATAGCCTCCACATTGACTCTGTACCGTAACACCCTGTATATAGCCTCCACATTGACTCTGTACCGGTACCCCCTGTATATAGCCTCCACATTGACTCTGTACCGTAACACCCTGTATATAGCCTCCACATTGACTCTGTACCGGTACCCCCTGTATATAGCCTCCACATTGACTCTGTACCGGTACCCCCTGTATATAGCCTCCACATTGACTCTGTACCGTAACACCCTGTATATAGCCTCCATATTGACTCTGTACCGTAACACCCTGTATATAGCCTCCACATTGACTCTGTACCGTAACACCCTGTATATAGCCTCCACATTGACTCTGTACCGGTACCCCCTGTATATAGCCTCCACATTGACTCTGTACCGGTACCCCCTGTATATAGCCTCCACATTGACTCTGTACCGGTACCCCTGCATATAGTCTCCACATTGACTCTGTACCGTAATACCCTGTATATAGCCTCCACATTGACTCTGTACCAGTACCCCTGTATATAGCCTCCACATTGACTCTGTACCAGTACCCCTGTATATAGCCTCCACATTGACTCTGTACCGTAACACCCTGTATATAGCCTCCACATTGACTCTGTACCGGTACCCCCTGTATATAGCCTCCACATTGACTCTGTACCGTAATACCCTGTATATAGCCTCCACATTGACTCTGTACCGTACCCCTGTATATAGCCTCCACATTGACTCTGTACCGTAACACCCTGTATATAGCCTCCACATTGACTCTGTACCGTAACACCCTGTATATAGCCTCCACATTGACTCTGTACCGTAATACCCTGTATATAGCCTCCACATTGACTCTGTACCGTAACACCCTGTATATAGCCTCCACATTGACTCTGTACCGGTACCCCTGTATATAGCCTTCACATTGACTCTGTACTGTAACACCCTGTATATAGCCTCCACATTGACTCTGTACCGGTACCCCTGTATATAGCCTCCACATTGACTCTGTACCGGTACCCCTGTATATAGCCTCCACATTGACTCTGTACCGGTACCCCTGTATATAGCCTCCACATTGACTCTGTACCGGTACCCCCTGTATATAGCCTCCACATTGACTCTGTACCGTAATACCCGGTATATAGCCTCCACATTGACTCTGTACTGTAACACCCTGTATATAGCCTCCACATTGACTCTGTACCGGTACCCCTGTATATAGTTTAGCCTTTCTTCAGACAGCTGCCTATACTCCCATAGCTTAGCCTTTCTCTAGACAGCTGCCTATATTCCCATAGTTTAGCCTTTCTCTAGACAGCTGCCTATATTCCCATAGCTTAGCCTTTCTCTGACAGCTGCCTATATTCCCATAGCTTAGCCTTTCTCTAGACAGCTGCCTATATTCCCATAGCTTAGCCTTTCTCTAGACAGCTGCCTATATTCCCATAGCTTAGCCTTTCTCTAGACAGCTGCCTATATTCCCATAGCTTAGCCTTTCTCTAGACAGCTGCCTATATTCCCATAGCTTAGCCTTTCTCTAGACAGCTGCCTATATTCCCATAGCTTAGCCTTTCTCTAGACAGCTGCCTATATTCCCATAGCTTAGCCTTTCTCTAGACAGCTGCCTATATTCCCATAGCTTAGCCTTTCTCTAGACAGCTACCTATATTCCCATAGCTTAGCCTTTCTCTAGACAGCTGCCTATATTCCCATAGCTTAGCCTTTCTCTAGACAGCTACCTATATTCCCATAGCTTAGCCTTTCTCTAGACAGCTGCCTATATTCCCATAGCTTAGCCTTTCTCCAGACAGCTGCCTATATTCCCATAGCTTAGCCTTTCTCTAGACAGCTGCCTATATTCCCATAGTTTAGCCTTTCTCTAGACAGCTGCCTATATTCCCATAGCTTAGCCTTTCTCTAGACAGCTGCCTATATTCCCATAGCTTAGCCTTTCTCTAGACAGCTGCCTATATTCCCATAGCTTAGCCTTTCTCTAGACAGCTGCCTATATTCCCATAGCTTAGCCTTTCTCTAGACAGCTGCCTATATTCCCATAGCTTAGCCTTTCTCTAGACAGCTGCCTATATTCCCATAGTTTAGCCTTTCTCTAGACAGCTGCCTATATTCCCATAGCTTAGCCTTTCTCTAGACAGCTGCCTATATTCTCATAGCTTAGCCTTTCTCTAGACAGCTGCCTATATTCCCATAGCTTAGCCTTTCTTCAGACAGCTGCCTATATTCCCATAGCTTAGCCTTTCTCTAGACAGCTGCCTATATTCCCATAGCTTAGCCTTTCTCTGGACAGCTGCCTATAATCCCATAGCTTAGCCTTTCTCTAGACAGCTGCCTATATTCCCATAGCTTAGCCTTTCTCTAGACAGCTGCCTATATTCCCATAGCTTAGCCTTTCTCTAGACAGCTGCCTATATTCCCATAGCTTAGCTTTTCTCTAGACAGCTGCCTATATTCCCATAGCTTAGCCTTTCTCTAGACAGCTGCCTATATTCCCATAGCTTAGCCTTTCTCTAGACAGCTGCCTATATTCCCATAGCTTAGCCTTTCTCTAGACAGCTGCCTATATTCCCATAGCTTAGCCTTTCTCTAGACAGCTGCCTAAATTCCCATAGCTTAGCCTTTCTCTAGACAGCTGCCTATATTCCCATAGCTTAGCCTTTCTCTAGACAGCTACCTATATTCCCATAGTTTAGCCTTTCTCTAGACAGCTGTCTATATTCCCATAGCTTAGCCTTTCTCTAGACAGCTGCCTATATTCCCATAGCTTAGCCTTTCTTCAGACAGCTGCCTATATTCCCATAGTTTAGCCTTTCTCTAGACAGCTGCCTATATTCCCATAGCTTAGCCTTTCTCTAGACAGCTACCTATATTCCCATAGTTTAGCCTTTCTCTAGACAGCTGTCTATATTCCCATAGCTTAGCCTTTCTCTAGACAGCTGCCTATATTCCCATAGCTTAGCCTTTCTTCAGACAGCTGCCTATATTCCCATAGCTTAGCCTTTCTCTAGACAGCTGCCTATATTCCCATAGCTTAGCCTTTCTCTAGACAGCTGCCTATATTCCCATAGCTTAGCCTTTCTTCAGACAGCTGCCTATATTCCCATAGCTTAGCCTTTCTCTAGACAGCTGTCTATATTCCCATAGCTTAGCCTTTCTCTAGACAGCTGCCTATATTCCCATAGCTTAGCCTTTCTCTAGACAGCTGCCTATATTCCCATAGCTTAGCCTTTCTTCAGACAGCTGCCTATATTCCCATAGTTTAGCCTTTCTCTAGACAGCTGCCTATATTCCCATAACTTAGCCTTTCTCTAGACAGCTACCTATATTCCCATAGTTTAGCCTTTCTCTAGACAGCTGTCTATATTCCCATAGCTTAGCCTTTCTCTAGACAGCTGCCTATATTCCCATAGCTTAGCCTTTCTTCAGACAGCTGCCTATATTCCCATAGCTTAGCCTTTCTCTAGACAGCTGCCTATATTCCCATAGCTTAGCCTTTCTCTAGACAGCTGCCTATATTCCCATAGCTTAGCCTTTCTTCAGATAGCTGCCTATATTCCCATAGCTTAGCCTTTCTCTAGACAGCTGTCTATATTCCCATAGCTTAGCCTTTCTCTAGACAGCTGCCTATATTCCCATAGCTTAGCCTTTCTCTAGACAGGTGCCTATATTCCCATAGCTTAGCCTTTCTCTAGACAGCTGCCTGTATTCCCATAGCTTAGCCTTTCTCTAGACAGCTGCCTATATTCCCATAGCTTAGCCTTTCTCTAGACAGCTGCCTATATTCCCATAGCTTAGCCTTTCTCTAGACAGCTGCCTATATTCCCATAGCTTAGCCTTTCTCTAGACAGCTGCCTATATTCCCATAGCTTAGCCTTTCTCTAGACAGCTGCCTGTATTCCCATAGCTTAGCCTTTCTTCAGACAGCTGCCTATATTCCCATAGCTTAGCCTTTCTCTAGACAGCTGCCTATATTCCCATAGCTTAGCCTTTCACTAGACAGCTGCCTATATTCCCATAGCTTAGCCTTTCTCTAGACAGCTGCCTATATTCCCATAGTTTAGGCTTTCTCTAGACAGCTGCCTATATTCCCATAGCTTAGCCTTTCTCTAGACAGCTGCCTATATTCCCATAGCTTAGCCTTTCTCTAGACAGCTGCCTATATTCCCATAGCTTAGCCTTTCTTCAGACAGCTGCCTATAATCCCATAACTTAGCCTTTCTCTAGACAGCTGCCTATATTCCCATAGCTTAGCCTTTCTCTAGACAGCTGCCTATATTCCCATAGCTTAGCCTTTCTCTAGACAGGTGTCTATATTCCCATAGCTTAGCCTTTCTCTAGACAGCTGCCTATATTCCCATAGCTTAGCCTTTCTCTAGACAGCTGCCTATATTCCCATAGTTTAGCCTTTCTTCATACAGCTGCCTATATTCCCATAGCTTAGCCTTTCTCTAGACAGCTGCCTATATTCCCATAGCTTAGCCTTTCTCTAGACAGCTGCCTATATTCCAATAGCTTAGCCTTTCTTTATACAGCTGCCTATATTCCCATAGTTTAGCCTTTCTCTAGACAGCTGCCTATATTCCCATAGCTTAGCCTTTCTCTAGACAGCTGCCTATATTCCCATAGCTTAGCCTTTCTTCAGACAGCTGCCTATATTCCCATAGCTTAGCCTTTCTCTAGACAGCTGCCTATATTCCCATAGCTTAGCCTTTCTCTAGACAGCTGCCTATATTCCCATAGCTTAGCCTTTCTTCAGACAGCTGCCTATATTCCCATAGCTTAGCCTTTCTCTAGACAGCTACCTATATTCCCATAGCTTAGCCTTTCTCTAGACAGCTGCCTATATTCCCATAGCTTAGCCTTTCTCTAGACAGCTACCTATATTCCCATAGCTTAGCCTTTCTCTAGACAGCTGCCTATATTCCCATAGCTTAGCCTTTCTCTAGACAGCTACCTATATTCCCATAGCTTAGCCTTTCTCTAGACAGCTGCCTATATTCCCATAGCTTAGCCTTTCTCTAGACAGCTGCCTATATTCCCATAGCTTAGCCTTTCTCTAGACAGCTGCCTATATTCCCATAGCTTAGCCTTTCTCTAGACAGCTGCCTATATTCCCATAGCTTAGCCTTTCTTCAGACAGCTGCCAATATTCCCATAGCTTAGCCTTTCTCTAGACAGCTGCCTATATTCCCATAGCTTAGCCTTTCACTAGACAGCTGCCTATATTCCCATAGCTTAGCCTTTCTCTAGACAGCTGCCTATATTCCCATAGTTTAGCCTTTCTCTAGACAGCTGCCTATATTCCCATAGCTTAGCCTTTCTCTAGACAGCTGCCTATATTCCCATAGCTTAGCCTTTCTCTAGACAGCTGCCTATATTCCCATAGCTTAGCCTTTCTTCAGACAGCTGCCTATAATCCCATAACTTAGCCTTTCTCTAGACAGCTGCCTATATTCCCATAGCTTAGCCTTTCTCTAGACAGCTGCCTATATTCCCATAGCTTAGCCTTTCTCTAGACAGGTGTCTATATTCCCATAGCTTAGCCTTTCTCTAGACAGCTGCCTATATTCCCATAGCTTAGCCTTTCTCTAGACAGCTGCCTATATTCCCATAGTTTAGCCTTTCTCTAGACAGCTGCCTATATTCCCATAGCTTAGCCTTTCTCTAGACAGCTGCCTATATTCCCATAGCTTAGCCTTTCTCTAGACAGCTACCTATATTCCCATAGCTTAGCCTTTCTCTAGACAGCTGCCTATATTCCCATAGCTTAGCCTTTCTTTATACAGCTGCCTATATTCCCATAGCTTAGCCTTTCTCTAGACAGCTGCCTATATTCCCATAGCTTAGCCTTTCTCTAGACAGCTGCCTATATTCCAATAGCTTAGCCTTTCTTTATACAGCTGCCTATATTCCCATAGCTTAGCCTTTCTCTAGACAGCTGCCTATATTCCCATAGCTTAGCCTTTCTCTAGACAGCTGCCTATATTCCCATAGCTTAGCCTTTCTCTAGACAGCTGCCTATATTCCCATAGCTTAGCCTTTCTCTAGACAGCTGCCTATACTCCCATAGCTTAGCCTTTCTCTAGACAGCTGCCTATATTCCCATAGCTTAGCCTTTCTTCAGACAGCTGCCTATATTCCCATAGCTTAGCCTTTCTTCAGACAGCTGCCTATATTCCCATAGCTTAGCCTTTCTCTAGACAGCTGCCTATGGCTGTATTGCTAAACATAGGTCACTACTTCAAAAGTCAAAAGTAGTGGATTATATAGGGGACAGGGTGCCATAGGGTTCTGGTCTAACGTAGTGCCCTATATAGGGAATAGGGCTCCATATGGCTCTGGTCTAAGGTAGTGCACTATATAGGGAATAGGGCTCCATAGGGCTCTGGTCTAAAGTAGTGCACTATATAGGGAATAGGGCTCTTGTCTAAAGTAGGCACATATAGGGAATAGGGCTCTTGTCTAAAGTAGTGCACTATATAGGGAATCGGGTGCCATATGGCCCTGGTGTAAAGTAGTGCACTATATAGGGAATAGGGTGCTGTCGGGTCTGGTCTAAAGTAGTGCACTATATAGGGAATAGGGTGCCATAGGGCTCTAAAGTAGTGCAATTTATAGGGAATAGGGTGCCACGTGGGACGCCGCCATGTTGCATCAACACTTACAGCCTCTGTAGTCCAGTGTACAGCTCCATGTCCACGTCTCTCAGAGTCTGCAGTCCTGTCCAGTTCTCTATGTGTCTGAAACAGAGTAACAAATAATTTTCATTCATCAGTAGTAATAGGGCAGTAGTAACAGGGCAGCAGTAACAGGGCAGCAGTAACAGGGCAGTAGTAACAGGGCAGCAGTAACAGGGCAGTAGTAACAGGGCAGGACTAACAGGGCAACAGTAACAGGGCAGTAGTAACAGGGCAGTAGTAACAGGGCAGTAGTAACAGGGCAGGATTAACAGGGCAACAGTAACAGGGCAGTAGTAACAGGGCAGCAGTAACAGGGCAGTAGTAACAGGGCAGGACTAACAGGGCAACAGTAACAGGGCAGTAGTAACAGGGCAGTAGTAACAGGGCAGCAGTAACAGGGCAGGACTAACAGGGCAACAGTAACAGGGCAGTAGTAACAGGAAAGCAGTAACAGGGCAGTAGTAACAGGGTAGTAGTAACAAGGCAGTAGTAACAGGGCAGCAGTAACAGGAAAGCAGTAACAGGGCAGTAGTAACAGGAAAGCAGTAACAGGGCAGTAGTAACAGGGTAGTAGTAACAGGGCAGTAGTAACAGGGCAGTAGTAACAGGGCAGCAGTAACAGGGCAGTAGTAACAGGGCAGCAGTAACAGGGCAGTAGTAACAGGGCAGGACTAACAGGGCAACAGTAACAGGGCAGTAGTAACAGGGCAGCAGTAACAGGGCAGCAGTAACAGGGCAGCAGTAACAGGGCAGCAGTAACAGGGCAGTAGTAACAGGGCAGTAGTAACAGGGCAGTAGTAACAGGGCAGCAGTAACAGGGCAGCAGTAACAGGGCAGTAGTAACAGGGCAGCAGTAACAGGGCAGTAGTAACAGGGCAGGACTAACAGGGCAACAGTAACAGGGCAGTAGTAACAGGGCAGGACTAACAGGGCAACAGTAACAGGGCAGTAGTAACAGGAAAGCAGTAACAGGGCAGTAGTAACAGGGCAGGACTAACAGGGCAACAATAACAGGGCAGTAGTAACAGGGCAGTAGTAACAGGGCAGTAGTAACAGGGCAGCAGTAACAGGGCAGCAGTAACAGGGCAGTAGTAACAGGGCAGCAGTAACAGGGCAGTAGTAACAGGGCAGGACTAACAGGGCAACAGTAACAGGGCAGTAGTAACAGGGCAGTAGTAACAGGGCAGGACTAACAGGGCAACAGTAACAGGGCAGTAGTAACAGGGCAGCAGTAGCAGGGCAGTAGTAACAGGGCAGGACTAACAGGGCAACAGTAACAGGGCAGTAGTAACAGGGCAGTAGTAACAGGGCAGTAGTAACAGGGCAGCAGTAACAGGGCAGTAGTAACAGGGCAGTAGTAACAGGGCAGGACTAACAGGGTAGTAGTAACAGGGCAGTAGTAACAGGGTAGTAGTAACAGGGTAGTAGTAACAGGGCAGGAGTAACAGGGCAACAGTAACAGGGCAGCAGTAGTAACAGGGCAGTAGTAACAGGGTAGTAGTAACAGGGCAGTAGTAACAGGGCAGGACTAACAGGGCAGTAGTAACAGGGCAGTAGTAACAGGGCAGTAGTAACAGGGTAGTAGTAACAGGGCAGTAGTAACAGGGCAGTAGTAACAGGGTAGTAGTAACAGGGTAGTAGTAACAGGGCAGTAGTAACAGGGCAGGACTAACAGGGTAGTAGTAACAGGGCAGTAGTAACAGGGCAGTAGTAACAGGGCAGTAGTAACAGGGCAGTAGTAACAGGGCAGCAGTAACAGGGCAGTAGTAACAGGGCAGCAGTAACAGGGCAGCAGTAACAGGGCAGCAGTAACAGGGCAGTAGTAACAGGGCAGTAGTAACAGGGCAGTAGTAACAGGGCAGTAGTAACAGGGCAGCAGTAACAGGGCAGTAGTAACAGGGCAGTAGTAACAGGGCAGCAGTAACAGGGCAGTAGTAACAGGGCAGTAGCAACAGGGCAGCAGTAACAGGGCAGTAGTAACAGGGCAGCAGTAACAGGGCAGCAGTAACAGGGCAGTAGTAACAGGGCTGTAGTAACAGGGCAGCAGTAACAGGGCAGTAGTAACAGGGCAGCATTAACAGGGCAGCAGTAACAGGGCAGCAGTAACAGGGCAGCAGTAACAGGGCAGCAGTAACAGGGCAGTAGTAACAGGGCAGCAGTAACAGGGCAGTAGTAACAGGGCAGCAGTAATAGGGCAGCAGTAACAGGGCAGCAGTAACAGGGCAGCAGTAACAGGGCAGCAGCCGTCGTTTTAGACACATTAGTTTCTTAAGCAAAAGTTTGTTCATCCATTTTCATTTAAATGTAAATTATGTTACAGAGCTGTTATCCTGTTGAATACTGATAGATGCAGATGCTCAAATTCACTAGTGCAAAATGTCAATATGCTATAGTAAAGCGGTTTAAATTGATCCTGAGTGTCAGGTTATTTCCTGACATCTGGAATCAGGACTCATAACCCCAATCTTTAAGAACAGAGACAAATTTGACCCAAACAATTACAGTAACCTGGGGAAGGTTTTCTGTAGTATCATAAATGTAAGAGTTCTTAACTTCCTTAATAAGCACAATGTCTTGAGTAAAAGCCCAATTGGATTTATACCAAAACATCACACGACTGACCATATTTACACCCTACACACCCTGATAGATAAACATGTCCACCAAAATAATACCAAAACATCACACAACTGATCATATTTACACCAAAATAATACCAAAACATCACACGACTGACCATATTTACACCCTACACACCCTGATAGATTAACATGTCCACCAAAATAATACCAAAACATCACACGACTGACCATATTTACACCAAAATAATACCAAAACATCACACGACTGACCATATTTACACCCTACACACCCTGATAGATTAACATGTCCACCAAAATAATACCAAAACATCACACGACTGACCATATTTACACCAAAATAATACCAAAACATCACACGACTGACCATATTTACACCCTACACACCCTGATAGATTAACATGTCCACCAAAATAATACCAAAACATCACACGACTGACCATATTTACACCCTACACACCCTGATAGATTAACATGTCCACCAAAATAATACCAAAACATCACACGACTGACCATATTTACACCAAAATAATACCAAAACATCACACGACTGACCATATTTACACCCTACACACCCTGATAGATTAACATGTCCACCAAAATAATACCAAAACATCACACGACTGACCATATTTACACCAAAATAATACCAAAACATCACACGACTGACCATATTTACACCCTACACACCCTGATAGATAAACATGTCCACCAAAATAATACTAAAATGTATTCTTGCTTTATCGACTTCCAAAAAGCATTTGATTCTATTTGGCATACAGGACTGTTCTACAAAGTAATTGAAAGTGGTATAGGGGGTAAAACATGACATAATTAAATCAATGTCTACTGCCAATATGTGCAGCGTCAAAACTGGCACGAAAATAACATCATTCTTTAACCAGGGGGCGGAGCCTTCGCCAGGGATGCAAAAGCCCTGCAGTCTTCAATATTTACATCAACGAATTGGCCACTATTCTAGAAAAATCCTCAACTCATGGTGTTAGTCTCCACAGTTCAGAGGTTAAATGCCTGCTCTTCGCAGATGACCTATGCCTGCTGTCACCCAGAGCACCTGGCCTACAGCAGTACTGCCAGACCTGGGCCCTGGCAGTAAACACCCACAGCACATGGCCTACAGCAGAGCCTGGACCTGCTAGAGAGCAGTAGTGCCAGACCTGGGCCCCCACAGCAGTAAACACCCACAACACCTGGCCTACAGCAGAGCCTGGACCTGCTAGAGCAGTACTGCCAGACCTGGGCCCTGGCAGTAAACACCCACAACACCTGGCCTACAGCAGAGCCTGGACCTGCTAGAGCAGTACTGCCAGACCTGGGCCCTGGCAGTAAACCCCAAAAATACTAAAATAATGATTTTCCAGAGAAGAACCAGATCTCACGGAATTAGACCAAAATATATAGAGTACTGCGCACACTACAATTACTTAGGTGAAAAAAAAAAAACTAAACTGGACACCGTAATGATGCAGTGAATTAACTGAGAGAGGAAGTATGCAGGGCATTCTACTTAATTAAAAAAACAAATTCAATACCTAATAAAATAGGGTTTTAACGAATTGAATGTGTCATTGAATACATGGTAATGGTAGAAGTAGAGATATGAGAGAAATACATTATACTAGTGGTAATGGTAGAAGTAGAGATATGAGAGAAATACATTATACTAGTGGTAATGGTAGAAGTAGAGATATGAGAGAAATACATTATACTAGTGGTAATGGTAGAAGTAGAGATATGAGAGAAATACATTATACTAGTGGTAATGGTAGAAGTAGAGATATGAGAGAAATACATTATACTAGTGGTAATGGTAGAAGTAGAGATATGAGAGAAATACATTACACTAGTGGTAATGGTAGAAGTAGAGATATGAGAGAAATACATTATACTAGTGGTAATGGTAGAAGTAGAGATATGAGAGAAATACATTATACTAGTGGTAATGGTAGAAGTAGAGATATGAGAGAAATACATTATACTAGTGGTAATGGTAGAAGTAGAGATATGAGAGAAATACATTATACTAGTGGTAATGGTAGAAGTAGAGATATGAGAGAAATACATTATACTAGTGGTAATGGTAGAAGTAGAGATATGAGAGAAATACATTATACTAGTGGTAATGGTAGAAGTAGAGATATGAGAGAAATACATTATACTAGTGGTAATGGTAGAAGTAGAGATATGAGAGAAATACATTATACTAGTGGTAATGGTAGAAGTAGAGATATGAGAGAAATATATTACACTAGTGGTAATGGTAGAAGTAGAGATATGAGAGAAATATATTATACTAGTGGTAATGGTAGAAGTAGAGATATGAGAGAAATACATTATACTAGTGGTAATGGTAGAAGTAGAGATATGAGAGAAATACATTATACTAGTGGTAATGGTAGAAGTAGAGATATGAGAGAAATACATTATACTAGTGGTAATGGTAGAAGTAGAGATATGAGAGAAATACATTATACTAGTGGTAATGGTAGAAGTAGAGATATGAGAGAAATACATTATACTAGTGGTAATGGTAGAAGTAGAGATATGAGAGAAATACATTATACTAGTGGTAATGGGTAGAAGTAGAGATATGAGAGAAATACATTATACTAGTGGTAATGGTAGAAGTAGAGATATGAGAGAAATACATTATACTAGTGGTAATGGTAGAAGTAGAGATATGAGAGAAATACATTATACTAGTGGTAATGGTAGAAGTAGAGATATGAGAGAAATACATTATACTAGTGGTAATGGTAGAAGTAGAGATATGAGAGAAATACATTATACTAGTGGTAATGGTAGAAGTAGAGATATGAGAGAAATACATTATACTAGTGGTAATGGTAGAAGTAGAGATATGAGAGAAATACATTACACTAGTGGTAATGGTAGAAGTAGAGATATGAGAGAAATACATTATACTAGTGGTAATGGTAGAAGTAGAGATATGAGAGAAATACATTATACTAGTGGTAATGGTAGAAGTAGAGATATGAGATAAATACATTATACTAGTGGTAATGGTAGAAGTAGAGATATGAGAGAAATACATTATACTAGTGGTAATGGTAGAAGTAGAGATATGACAGAAATACATTATACTAGTGGTAATGGTAGAAGTAGAGATATGAGATAAATACATTATACTAGTGGTAATGGTAGAAGTAGAGATATGAGAGAAATACATTATACTAGTGGTAATGGTAGAAGTAGAGATATGAGAGAAATACATTATACTAGTGGTAATGGTAGAAGTAGAGATATGAGAGAAATACATTATACTAGTGGTAATGGTAGAAGTAGAGATATGAGATAAATACATTATACTAGTGGTAATGGTAGAAGTAGAGATATGAGAGAAATACATTATACTAGTGGTAATGGTAGAAGTAGAGATATGAGAGAAATACATTATACTAGTGGTAATGGGGTAATCCTGTCCAACAACAGAGTAGTGTTGACTGATGAGGAGGAATCCTGTCCAACAACACAGTAGTGTTGACTGATGAGAGGAGGAATCCTGTCCAACAACAGAGTAGTGTTGACAGATGAGGAGGAATCCTGTCCAACATCAGAGTAGTGTTGACTGATGAGAGGAGGAATCCTGTCCAACAACAGAGTAGTGTTGACAGATGAGAGGAGGAATCCTGTCCAACAACACAGTAGTGTTGACTGATGAGAGGAGGAATCCTGTCCAACAACACAGTAGTGTTGACTGATGAGGAGGAATCCTGTCCAACAACACAGTAGTGTTGACTGATGAGGAGGAATCCTGTCCAACATCAGAGTATTGTTGACTGATGAGAGGAGGAATCCTGTCCAACATCAGAGTATTGTTGACTGATGAGAGGAATCCTGTCCAACATCAGAGTAGTGTTGACTGATGAGAGGAGGAATCCTGTCCAACAACAGAGTAGTGTTGACTGATGAGAGGAGGAATCCTGTCCAACAACACAGTCAGAGTAGTGTTGACTGATGAGAGGAGGAATCCTGTCCAACAACAGAGTAGTGTTGACTGATGAGAGGAGGAATCCTGTCCAACAACAGAGTAGTGTTGACTGATGAGAGGAGGAATCCTGTCCAACAACAGAGTAGTGTTGACTGATGAGAGGAGGAATCCTGTCCAACAACAGAGTAGTGTTGACTGATGAGAGGAGGAATCCTGTCCAACAACACAGTAGTGTTGACTGATGAGAGGAGGAATCCTGTCCAACAACACAGTAGTGTTGACTGATGAGAGGAGGAATCCTGTCCAACAACAGAGTAGTGTTGACTGATGAGAGGAGGAATCCTGTCCAACAACAGAGTAGTGTTGACTGATGAGGAGGAATCCTGTCCAACAACAGAGTAGTGTTGACTGATGAGAGGAGGAATCCTGTCCAACAACAGAGTAGTGTTGACTGATGAGGAGGAATCCTGTCCAACAACAGAGTAGTGTTGACTGATGAGAGGAGGAATCCTGTCCAACATCAGAGTAGTGTTGACTGATGAGAGGAGGAATCCTGTCCAACAACAGAGTAGTGTTGACTGATGAGGAGGAATCCTGTCCAACAACACAGTAGTGTTGACTGATGAGAGGAGGAATCCTGTCCAACAACAGAGTAGTGTTGACTGATGAGAGGAGGAATCCTGTCCAACAACAGAGTAGTGTTGACTGATGAGAGGAGGAATCCTGTCCAACAACAGAGTAGTGTTGACTGATGAGAGGAGGAATCCTGTCCAACAACACAGTAGTGTTGACTGATGAGAGGAGGAATCCTGTCCAACAACAGAGTAGTGTTGACTGATGAGGAGGAATCCTGTCCAACAACAGAGTAGTGTTGACTGATGAGAGGAGGAATCCTGTCCAACAACACAGTAGTGTTGACTGATGAGAGGAGGAATCCTGTCCAACATCAGAGTAGTGTTGACTGATGAGAGGAGGAATCCTGTCCAACAACACAGTAGTGTTGACTGATGAGAGGAGGAATCCTGTCCAACAACACAGTAGTGTTGACTGATGAGAGGAGGAATCCTGTCCAACAACACAGTAGTGTTGACTGATGAGAGGAGGAATCCTGTCCAACAACAGAGTAGTGTTGACTGATGAGGAGGAATCCTGTCCAACAACAGAGTAGTGTTGACTGATGAGAGGAGGAATCCTGTCCAACAACACAGTAGTGTTGACTGATGAGAGGAGGAATCCTGTCCAACAACAGAGTAGTGTTGACTGATGAGAGGAGGAATCCTGTCCAACATCAGAGTAGTGTTGACAGATGAGAGGAGGAATCCTGTCCAACATCAGAGTAGTGTTGACTGATGAGGAGGAATCCTGTCCAACAACACAGTAGTGTTGACTGATGAGAGAGGAATCCTGTCCAACATCAGAGTAGTGTTGACTGATGAGAGGAGGAATCCTGTCCAACAACACAGTAGTGTTGACTGATGAGAGGAGGAATCCTGTCCAACAACAGAGTAGTGTTGACTGATGAGAGGAGGAATCCTGTCCAACATCAGAGTAGTGTTGACTGATGAGAGGAGGAATCCTGTCCAACAACACAGTAGTGTTGACTGATGAGAGGAGGAATCCTGTCCAACAACAGAGTAGTGTTGACTGATGAGAGGAGGAATCCTGTCCAACATCAGAGTAGTGTTGACTGATGAGAGGAGGAATCCTGTCCAACATCAGAGTAGTGTTGACTGATGAGAGGAGGAATCCTGTCCAACATCAGAGTAGTGTTGACAGATGACTGTTGAAGACAGATGAGAGGAGGAATCCTGTCCAACAACAGAGTAGTGTTGACTGATGAGAGGAGGAATCCTGTCCAACATCAGAGTAGTGTTGACTGATGAGAGGAGGAATCCTGTCCAACAACACAGTAGTGTTGACTGATGAGAGGAGGAATCCTGTCCAACAACACAGTAGTGTTGACTGATGAGAGGAGGAATCCTGTCCAACAACACAGTAGTGTTGACTGATGAGAGGAGGAATCCTGTCCAACAACAGAGTAGTGTTGACTGATGAGAGGAGGAATCCTGTCCAACAACAGAGTAGTGTTGACTGATGAGAGGAGGAATCCTGTCCAACAACACAGTAGTGTTGACTGATGAGAGGAGGAATCCTGTCCAACAACACAGTAGTGTTGACTGATGAGAGGAGGAATCCTGTCCAACAACAGAGTAGTGTTGACTGATGAGAGGAGGAATCCTGTCCAACATCAGAGTAGTGTTGACTGATGAGAGGAGGAATCCTGTCCAACAACAGAGTAGTGTTGACTGATGATGAGGAATCCTGTCCAACAACAGAGTAGTGTTGACTGATGAGAGGAGGAATCCTGTCCAACAACACAGTAGTGTTGACTGATGAGAGGAGGAATCCTGTCCAACAACACAGTAGTGTTGACTGATGAGAGGAGGAATCCTGTCCAACAACAGAGTAGTGTTGACTGATGAGAGGAGGAATCCTGTCCAACAACACAGTAGTGTTGACTGATGAGAGGAGGAATCCTGTCCAACAACAGAGTAGTGTTGACTGATGAGAGGAGGAATCCTGTCCAACAACACAGTAGTGTTGACTGATGAGAGGAGGAATCCTGTCCAACAACAGAGTAGTGTTGACTGATGAGAGGAGGAATCCTGTCCAACAACACAGTAGTGTTGACTGATGAGAGGAGGAATCCTGTCCAACATCAGAGTAGTGTTGACTGATGAGAGGAGGAATCCTGTCCAACAACACAGTAGTGTTGACTGATGAGAGGAGGAATCCTGTCCAACAACACAGTAGTGTTGACTGATGAGAGGAGGAATCCTGTCCAACAACACAGTAGTGTTGACTGATGAGAGGAGGAATCCTGTCCAACATCAGAGTAGTGTTGACTGATGAGAGGAGGAATCCTGTCCAACATCAGAGTAGTGTTGACTGATGAGAGGAGGAATCCTGTCCAACATCAGAGTAGTGTTGACTGATGAGAGGAGGAATCCTGTCCAACAACAGAGTAGTGTTGACTGATGAGAGGAGGAATCCTGTCCAACAACACAGTAGTGTTGACTGATGAGAGGAGGAATCCTGTCCAACAGCACAGTAGTGTTGACTGATGAGAGGAGGAATCCTGTCCAACATCAGAGTAGTGTTGACTGATGAGAGGAGGAATCCTGTCCAACATCAGAGTAGTGTTGACAGATGACTGTTGAAGACAGATGAGAGGAGGAATCCTGTCCAACAACAGAGTAGTGTTGACTGATGAGAGGAGGAATCCTGTCCAACATCAGAGTAGTGTTGACTGATGAGAGGAGGAATCCTGTCCAACAACACAGTAGTGTTGACTGATGAGAGGAGGAATCCTGTCCAACAACACAGTAGTGTTGACTGATGAGAGGAGGAATCCTGACCAACAACACAGTAGTGTTGACTGATGAGAGGAGGAATCCTGTCCAACAACAGAGTAGTGTTGACTGATGAGAGGAGGAATCCTGTCCAACAACAGAGTAGTGTTGACTGATGAGAGGAGGAATCCTGTCCAACAACACCGTAGTGTTGACTGATGAGAGGAGGAATCCTGTCCAACAACACAGTAGTGTTGACTGATGAGAGGAGGAATCCTGTCCAACAACAGAGTAGTGTTGACTGATGAGAGGAGGAATCCTGTCCAACAACACAGTAGTGTTGACAAATGAGAGGAGGAATCCTGTCCAACAACACAGTAGTGTTGACTGATGAGAGGAGGAATCCTGTCCAACAACAGTCGTAGTGTTGACTGATGAGAGGAGGAATCCTGTCCAACAACACAGTAGTGTTGACTGATGAGAGGAGGAATCCTGTCCAACAACAGAGTAGTGTTGACTGATGAGAGGAGTAATCCTGTCCAACAACACAGTAGTGTTGACTGATGAGAGGAGGAATCCTGTCCAACAACACAGTAGTGTTGACTGATGAGGAGGAATCCTGTCCAACAACAGAGTAGTGTTGACTGATGAGAGGAGGAATCCTGTCCAACAACAGTCGAGTGTTGACTGATGAGAGGAGGAATCCTGTCCAACAACACAGTAGTGTTGACAGATGACTGTTGACTGATGAGAGGAGGAATCCTGTCCAACAACAGAGTAGTGTTGACTGATGAGAGGGGTGTATACGAGGAGGGGAATATGATAGTCCTATATCATACTGTAGCACACCAAAGTATACCCTCAGAGACAACAAGGCACCGTCCCAAATGACTATTTCCTAAATAGTGCACTACTTTTGACCAGAGATAGTGCACTACTTTTGACCAGAGCCCTATAGGAATGTAGGGAATAGGGTGCCATT
The DNA here is from genome assembly GCF_023373465.1 of Oncorhynchus keta. NCBI lineage: Eukaryota > Metazoa > Chordata > Actinopteri > Salmoniformes > Salmonidae > Oncorhynchus > Oncorhynchus keta. The sequence goes on along the minus strand of NW_026279084.1, from coordinate 28,384 downwards.
TGAGTGCTTTCCAAAATATAGAAGTAGTGTAATAGATGTAATACTGTGTGAAACAGTCCCTCCCTCCCTCCCTCGCTCCCTCCCTCCTCCCTCCCTCCCTCCCTCCTCCCTCCCTCCCTCCCTCCCTCCCTCCCTCCCTCCCTCCCTCCCTCCCTCCTCTCCTCTCCACTGAGGAATCACTTCTATTTGTTGTTAAACCAACTCACTATTTCACGATCTTGTCAAGAGGCCACCCTACACAAACATCCAAGGTCTCCCAAATTGTAATCTTCTCTGATTCTCTCTGTTGTTTCCAATAGGGCTGATTCTCTCTATTGATTCCAACAGGACTGTTTCTACATGATTTATGAGGTGGTTATTATGATCTACAACACTGCTACTTCTGACTTAATGGGGCAATGTTAAATAAAATATAACATCTCAGGAGTGCTCTCCCTGCATTCTACATTCACTTCTGTTCCTTTCTTCTTCCATTCTGTTTGCTTTCTGTTTCCTTTCTGTTTCCTTTCTGTTCCTTTCTGTTCCTTTCTGTTCCTTTCTGTTTCCTTTCTGTTCCTTTCTGTTTCCTCTGTTCCTTTCTGTTTCCTTTCTGTTCCTTTCTGTTTCCTTTCTGTTTCCTTTCTGTTTCCTTTCTGTTTCCTTTCTACTTCCTTTCTGTTTCCTTTCTGTTCCCTTTCTGTTCCAATCTGTTTCCTTTCTACTTCCTTTCTGTTTCCTTTCTGTTTCCTTTCTGTTCCTTTCTGTTTCCTTTCTACTTCCTTTCTGTTTCCTTTCTGTTCCTTTCTGTTTCCTTTCTGTTCCTTTCTGTTTCCTTTCTGTTCCTTTCTGTTCCTTTCTGTTTCCTTTCTGTTCCTTTCTGTTCCTTTCTGTTTCCTTTCTGTTTCCTTTCTGTTTCCTTTCTGTTTCCTTTCTACTTCCTTTCTGTTTCCTTTCTGTTCCTTTCTGTTTCCTTTCTGTTTCCTTTCTGTTCCCTTTCTGTTCCTTTCTGTTTCCTTTCTGTTTCCTTTCTGTTCCTTTCTGTTTCCTTTCTGTTCCCTTTCTGTTCATTTCTGTTTCCTTTCTGTTTCCTTTCTGTTTCCTTTCTGTTCCCTTTCTGTTTCCTTTCTACTTCCTTTCTGTTTCCTTTCTGTTTCCTTTCTGTTCCCTTTCTGTTCCTTTCTGTTTCCTTTCTGTTTCCTTTCTGTTTCCTTTCTGTTTCCTTTCTGTTCCTTTCTGTTTCCTTTCTGTTCCTTTCTGTTTCCTTTCTGTTTCCTTTCTGTTTCCTTTCTACTTCCTTTCTGTTTCCTTTCTGTTCCTTTCTGTTTCCTTTCTGTTCCTTTCTGTTTCCTTTCTGTTCCCTTTCTGTTTCCTTTCTGTTCCCTTTCTGTTTCCTTTCTACTTCCTTTCTGTTTCCTTTCTGTTCCTTTCTGTTTCCTTTCTACTTCCTTTCTGTTCCCTTTCTGTTTCCTTTCTACTTCCTTTCTGTTCCCTTTCTGTTTCCTTTCTGTTTCCTTTCTGTTTCATTTCTGTTTCCTTTCTGTTCCCTTTCTGTTTCCTTTCTACTTCCTTTCTTTCTGTTCCCTTTCTGTTCCCTTTCTGTTCCATTCTGTTTCCTTTCTGTTTCCTTTCTGTTTCCTTTCTGTTTCCTTTCTACTTCCTTTCTGTTTCCTTTCTGTTCCCTTTCTACTTCCTTTCTACTTCCTTTCTGTTTGCTTTCTGTTCCCTTTCTACTTCCTTTTTGTTTCCTTTCTGTTTCCTTTCTGTTTCCTTTCTGTTTCCTTTCTACTTCATTTCTGTTTCCTTTCTGTTCCCTTTCTACTTCCTTTTTGTTTCCTTTCTGTTCCCTTTCTACTTCCTTTTTGTTTCCTTTCTGTTTCCTTTCTGTTCCCTTTCTACTTCCTTTCTGTTCCCCTTCTTCTTCATTTCTGTTCCCTTTCTACTTCCTTTCTGTTTCCTTTCTGTTCCCTTTCTGTTCCCTTTCTGTTTCCTTTCTGTTCCCTTTCTGTTTCCTTTCTGTTTCCTTTCTGTTTCCTTTCTTCTTCCTTTCTGTTTCCTTTCTACTTCCTTTCTGTTCCCTTTCTGTTTCCTTTCTGTTTCCTTTCTGTTTCCTTTCTACTTCCTTTCTGTTCCCTTTCTGTTTCCTTTCTGTTTCCTTTCTGTTTCCTTTCTGTTTCCTTTCTGTTTCCTTTCTGTTTCCTTTCTGTTCCTTTCTGTTTCCTTTCTGTTCCCTTTCTGTTTCCTTTCTGTTTCCTTTCTGTTTCCTTTCTACTTCCTTTCTGTTTCCTTTCTGTTCCTTTCTGTTTCCTTTCTGTTCCTTTCTGTTTCCTTTCTGTTCCCTTTCTGTTTCCTTTCTGTTCCCTTTCTGTTTCCTTTCTACTTCCTTTCTGTTTCCTTTCTGTTCCTTTCTGTTTCCTTTCTACTTCCTTTCTGTTCCCTTTCTGTTTCCTTTCTACTTCCTTTCTGTTTCCTTTCTGTTTCCTTTCTGTTTCCTTTCTGTTTCCTTTCTGTTTCCTTTCTGTTCCCTTTCTGTTTCCTTTCTACTTCCTTTCTGTTCCCTTTCTGTTCCATTCTGTTTCCTTTCTGTTTCCTTTCTGTTTCCTTTCTGTTTCCTTTCTACTTCCTTTCTGTTTCCTTTCTGTTCCCTTTCTACTTCCTTTCTACTTCCTTTCTGTTTGCTTTCTGTTCCCTTTCTACTTCCTTTTTGTTTCCTTTCTGTTTCCTTTCTGTTTCCTTTCTGTTTCCTTTCTACTTCATTTCTGTTTCCTTTCTGTTCCCTTTCTACTTCCTTTTTGTTTCCTTTCTGTTTCCTTTCTGTTCCCTTTCTACTTCCTTTCTGTTCCCCTTCTTCTTCATTTCTGTTCCCTTTCTACTTCCTTTCTGTTTCCTTTCTGTTCCCTTTCTGTTCCCTTTCTGTTTCCTTTCTGTTCCCTTTCTGTTTCCTTTCTGTTTCCTTTCTACTTCCCTTTCTGTTTCCTTTCTGTTCCCTTTCTACTTCCTTTCTGTTCCCTTTCTGTTTCCTTTCTGTTTCCTTTCTGTTTCCTTTCTGTTCCCTTTCTACTTCCTTTCTGTTCCCTTTCTACTTCCTTTTTGTTTCCTTTCTGTTTCCTTTCTGTTCCCTTTCTACTTCCTTTCTGTTCCCTTTCTTCTTCCTTTCTGTTCCCTTTCTACTTCCTTTCTGTTTCCTTTCTGTTCCCTTTCTGTTCCCTTTCTACTTCCTTTCTGTTTCCTTTCTGTTTCCTTTCTGTTCCCTTTCTACTTCCTTTCTGTTTCCTTTCTGTTCCCTTTCTGTTTCCTTTCTGTTTCCTTTCTACTTCCTTTCTGTTTCCTTTCTGTTTCCTCTGTTTCCTTTCTACTTCCTTTCTGTTTCCTTTCTGTTTCCTTTCTGTTTCCTTTCTGTTCCCTTTCTGTTTCCTTTCTGCTTCCTTTCTGTTCCCTTTCTGTTTCCTTTCTGTTTCCTTTCTGTTTCCTTTCCCTTTCTGTTTCCTTTCTGTTTCCTTTCTACTTCCTTTCTGTTTCCTTTCTGTTTCCTTTCTACTTCCTTTCTGTTTTCCTTTCCCTTTCTGTTTCCTTTCTGTTTCCTTTCTACTTCCTTTCTGTTTCCTTTCTACTTCCTTTCTACTTCCTTTCTGTTTCCTTTCTACTTCCTTTCTTCTTCCTTTCTGCTTCCTTTCTGTTCCTTTCTGTTTCCTTCTACTTCCTTTCTGTTCCCTTTGTTTCTGTTCCCGTGCAGAACGTTCTCCACGAATTTGCCAGTCTTGGTGTTCTCTGGCAAATGCCAAACGTCCTGCACGGTGTTGGGCTGTAAGCAAAATCCCCACCTGTGGACATCGGGCCCTCATACCACCCTCATGGAGTCTGTTTCTGACCGTTTGAGCAGACACATGCACATTTGTGGCCTGCTGGAGGTCATTTTGCAGGGCTCTTGCAGTGCTCCTCCTGCTCCTCCTTGCACAAAGGCGGAGGTAGCGGTCCTGCTGCTGGGTTGTTGCCCTCCTACAGCCTCCTCCACGTCTCCTGATGTACTGGCCTGTCTCCTGGTAGCGCCTCCATGCTCTGGACACTACGCTGACAGACACAGCAAACCTTCTTGCCACATCTCGCATTGATGTGCCATCCTGGATGAGCTGCACTACCTGAGCCACTTGCGTGGGTTGTAGACTCTGTCTCATGCTACCACTAGAGAGAAAGCACCGCCAGCATTCAAAAGTGACCAAAACATCAGCCAGGAAGCATAGGAACTGAGAAGTGGTCTGTGGTCACCACCTGCAGAACCACTCCTTTATTGGGGGTGTCTTGCTAACTGCTATAATTTCCACCTGTTGTCTATTCCATTTGCAGCATGTGAAATGTATTGTCAATCAGTGTTGCTTCCTAAGTGGACAGTTTGATTTCACAGAAGTGTGATTGACTTTGAGTTACATTGTGTTTTTCAAGTGTTCCCTTTATTTTTTTGAGCAGTGTATATATATATATATATATATATATACATGGATTGCAATTGTTCCCCGAATGAGTGAGCCTTCATGTGTGAAGGATTAGCATTTCAATTGTTATATTAACTCTGTAGTGACTTCTTAGTCGACCCCCACTTCTCCTTTTGTCTAACAAGCCGCCATGCCGGTTCAGCCCACTAGGGCACATTCTCATTTCATGTTTCATTCTTCTTAGTCGACCCCCACTTCCCCTTTTGTCTAACAAGCCGCCATGCCGGTTCAGCCCACTAGGGCACATCCTCCTATCATTACATTTACCTTTGTTTGTTCGTTGATGCATTTCTGTGAATTACTTAGTTAGTAATAAATAAATGATTTAACCTCTTCAACCTATGGGGGCGCTATGTCATTATTGGATAAAAAGACGTGCCCGTTTTAAGCGCAATATTTTGTCACGAAAAGATGCTCGACTATGCATGGATATAATTGACAGCCTTGGAAAGAAAACACCCACGACGTTTCCAAAACTGCAAAGATATTATCTGTGAGTGCCACAGAACTGATGCTACAGGCGAAACCAAGATGAAGTTTCAGACAGGAAATGCCCCAGATTCTGAAGGCGCTGTGTTCCAATTCCTTATATGGCTGTGAATGCGCCAGGAATGAGCCTGCCCTTTGCGTCGTTTCTCCAAGGTGTCTGCAGCATTGTGACGTGTTTGTAGGCATATCATTGGAAGATTGACCATAAGAGACTACATTTACCTGGTGTCCCGCCCGGTGTCCTGTGTTCGAAATTATTGCGTAATCTGTAGGTCCATGCGCGTTCCATTTCTTCAGAAGAGAAAATCAACTGCCACGAAGGATTTTATCATCGATAGATATGTGAAAAACACCTTGAGGATTGATTCTAAACAACGTTTGCCATGTTTCTGTCGATATTATGGAGTTAATTTGGAAAAAGTTCGCGTTTTAATGACTTTATATATATATATATATATATATATATATATATATATATATATATATATTTTTATTTTTTTCTTACCCAAACGTGATGAACAAAACGGATTAGTCAACACAAATAATATTTTTTGTAAAAACGGAACATTCTAACTCATTGAAAACATCTGAAGTTCTTCAAAGGTAAATGATTTTAATTGAGTGCTTTTCTGGTTTTTGTGAAAATGTTGCCTGCTGAATGCATAATCCTATGCTAGGCTATCAATACTGTTACACAAATGCTTGTTTAGCTATGGTTCAAAAGCATATTTTGAAAATCTGAGATGACAGTGTTGTTAACAAAAGGCTAAGCTTGAGAGCAAATAGATTAATTTCATTTCATTTGCGATTTTCATGAATAGTTAAAGTTGTGTTATGCTAATGAGCTTGAGGATAGATTTACACAATCCTGGATACAGGTTTTTTCGTAGCTAAACGTGACGCAGAAAACGGAGCGATTTGTCCTAAACAAATAATCTTTCAGGAAAAACTGAACATTTGCTATCTATATATTTGTGAAAATGTTGCCTGCTGAATGCTAGCGCTAAATGCTACGCTAAATGATACGCTAAATGCTACGCTAGCTATCAATACTCTTACACAAATGCTTGTTTTGCAATGGTTGAGAAGCATATTTTGAAAATCTGAGATGACAGTGTTGTAACAAAAGGCTAAGCTTGAGAGCAAATAGATTCATTTCAATTGCGATTTTCATGAATAGTTAACGTTGCGTTATGCTAATGAGCTTGAGGCTGTAGTCACGATACCGGATCCGGGATGGCTCGACGCAATCTGAAGTTAAGACAATTGATGTATGGATGACTCATAGTGAAGACTGGGTTCGTGCAGACAACCAACAATTTACGACGTTTGGAATGAGACTAACGTGAGGTAAAGTAAATAATTAATTAATTTGAAGACTAATTGATCAGATAAAATATCTGAAAAGTTATTTTAGGAAATGATAACATTATAATGTGAATATATTTCCTTGGTGCCCCACTTCCTAGTTAATTAGTTGATCGCATAGTAACTAATTACAGAGAATCTTTGATAAAAACTATCAGTCTTCATGATAGTAAAGACACGACACTGGCCATGGACTCAAAATATCGATGTTTTGTTCCCCGAGCCACTTAGTTGGCCACTTTTGCCTTATGGCAAAGTGCATCAGGCTGGAAAAGGCATTGTTCATCACCAAACTGTTCTGGATGATTGGGAGAAGTTGCTCTCGGAGGATGTGCTGGTACCATTCTTTATTCATGGCTGTGTTTTTAGGCAAAATTGTGAGTGAGCCCACTCCCTTGGCTGAGAAGCAACCCCACACATGAATGGTCTCAGGATGCTTTACTGTTGGCATGACACAGGACTGATGGTAGCGCTCACCTTGTCTTCCCCGGACAAGCTTTATTCTGAATGCCCCAAACAATGGGAAAGGGATTCATCAGAGAAAATAACTTTAACCCAGTCCTCAGCAGTCCAATCCCTGTACCTTTTGCAGAATATCAGTCTGTCCCTGATGTTTGTCTTTATTGAAGACTCATCTCTTCAGTAGGTCAGATGATTCAGTGTAGTCTGTCCTCACACACATCTCTCTGACGTTATATTGCTGTCCTCACAAAAACACACACAGCCTCTCTACAGCCAATGAACTAAATAAAAACACACACAGCCTCTCTACAGCCAATGAACTAAATAAAAACACACACAGCCTTTCTACAGCCAATGAACTAAATAAAAACACACACAGCCTCTCTACAGCCAATGAACTAAATAAAAACACACACAGCCTCTCTACAGCCAATGAACTAAATAAAAACACACACAGCCTCTCTACAGCCAATGAACTAAACAAATTGTTCACCCGCTTTGAAACAGGGGTCACCCCACTACCCTGGCCTGTCTGGAGGAGGGTGTCATGGCAACCAAGAGCGCGGTTGTCATTGATGGGAAGTCGTACAACGAGTGTTCAAGAGCACTGGAGCACGAAAGAGCCGGGGCCTGATCACATCAGTGGTCGTGTCTAGAAACACTGCTCAGCTGAGAGGTGTCTTCTGCTCCCTCTTTCAGAGGTCTCTAGATACATTCCACTCAGCTGAGAGGTGTCTTCTGCTCCCTCTTTCAGAGGTCTCTAGATACATTCCACTCAGCTGAGAGGTGTCTTCTGCTCCCTCTTTCAGAGGTCTCTGGATACATTCCACTCAGCTGAGAGGTGTCTTCTGCTCTCTCTATCAGAGGTCCCTGGATATATTCCACTCAGCTGAGAGGTGTCTTCTGCTCTCTCTTTCAGAGGTCTCTAGATACATTCCACTCAGCTGAGAGGTGTCTTCTGCTCTCTCTTTCAGAGGTCTCTAGATACATTCCAGAGGTCTCTGGTTACATTCCACTCAGCTGAGAGGTGTCTTCTGCTCTCTCTTTCAGAGGTCTCTGGATACATTCCACTCAGCTGAGAGGTGTCTTCTGCTCTCTCTTTCAGAGGTCTCTGGATACATTCCACTCAGCTGAGAGGTGTCTTCTGCTCTCTCTTTCAGAGGTCTCTAGATACATTCCACTCAGCTGAGAGGTGTCTTCTGCTCTCTCTTTCAGAGGTCTCTGGATACATTCCACTCAGCTGAGAGGTGTCTTCTGCTCTCTCTTTCAGAGGTCTCTGGATACATTCCACTCAGCTGAGAGGTGTCTTCTGCTCTCTCTTTCAGAGGTCTCTAGATACATTCCACTCAGCTGAGAGGTGTCTTCTGCTCTCTCTTTCAGAGGTCTCTAGATACATTCCACTCAGCTGAGAGGTGTCTTCTGCTCTCTCTTTCAGAGGTCTCTAGATACATTCCACTCAGCTGAGAGGTGTCTTCTGCTCTCTCTTTCAGTGGTCTCTGGATACATTCCACTCAGCTGAGAGGTGTCTTCTGCTCTCTCTTTCAGAGGTCTCTAGATACATTCCACTCAGCTGAGAGGTGTCTTCTGCTCTCTCTTTCAGAGGTCTCTGGATACATTCCACTCAGCTGAGAGGTGTCTTCTGCTCTCTCTTTCAGTGGTCTCTAGATACATTCCACTCAGCTGAGAGGTGTCTTCTGCTCTCTCTTTCAGAGGTCTCTGGATACATTCCACTCAGCTGAGAGGTGTCTTCTGCTCTCTCTTTCAGAGGTCTCTGGATACATTCCACTCAGCTGAGAGGTGTCTTCTGCTCTCTCTTTCAGAGGTCTCTGGATACATTCCACTCAGCTGAGAGGTGTCTTCTGCTCTCTCTTTCAGAGGTCTCTAGATACATTCCACTCAGCTGAGAGGTGTCTTCTGCTCTCTCTTTCAGAGGTCTCTGGATACATTCCACTCAGCTGAGAGGTGTCTTCTGCTCTCTCTTTCAGAGGTCTCTAGATACATTCCACTCAGCTGAGAGGTGTCTTCTGCTCTCTCTTTCAGTGGTCTCTAGATACATTCCACTCAGCTGAGAGGTGTCTTCTGCTCTCTCTTTCAGAGGTCTCTAGATACATTCCACTCAGCTGAGAGGTGTCTTCTGCTCTCTCTTTCAGAGGTCTCTAGATACATTCCACTCAGCTGAGAGGTGTCTTCTGCTCTCTCTTTCAGAGGTCTCTAGATACATTCCACTCAGCTGAGAGGTGTCTTCTGCTCTCTCTTTCAGAGGTCTCTAGATACATTCCACTCAGCTGAGAGGTGTCTTCTGCTCTCTCTTTCAGAGGTCTCTGGATACATTCCACTCAGCTGAGAGGTGTCTTCTGCTCTCTCTTTCAGAGGTCTCTGGATACATTCCACTCAGCTGAGAGGTGTCTTCTGCTCTCTCTTTCAGTGGTCTCTGGATACATTCTACTCAGCTGAGAGGTGTCTTCTGCTCTCTCTTTCAGAGGTCTCTGGATACATTCCACTCAGCTGAGAGGTGTCTTCTGCTCTCTCTTTCAGAGGTCTCTGGATACATTCCACTCAGCTGAGAGGTGTCTTCTGCTCTCTCTTTCAGTGGTCTCTGGATACATTCCACTCAGCTGAGAGGTGTCTTCTGCTCTCTCTTTCAGTGGTCTCTAGATACATTCCACTCAGCTGAGAGGTGTCTTCTGCTCTCTCTTTCAGTGGTCTCTGGATACATTCCACTCAGCTGAGAGGTGTCTTCTGCTCTCTCTTTCAGTGGTCTCTGGATACATTCCTCTCAGCTGAGAGGTGTCTTCTGCTCTCTCTTTCAGAGGTCTCTGGATACATTCCACTCAGCTGAGAGGTGTCTTCTGCTCTCTCTTTCAGAGGTCTCTGGATATATTCCACTCAGCTGAGAGGTGTCTTCTGCTCTCTCTTTCAGTGGTCTCTGGATACATTCCACTCAGCTGAGAGGTGTCTTCTGCTCTCTTTTCAGAGGTCTCTAGATACATTCCACTCAGCTGAGAGGTGTCTTCTGCTCTCTCTTTCAGTGGTCTCTGGATACATTCCACTCAGCTGAGAGGTGTCTTCTGCTCTCTCTTTCAGTGGTCTCTGGATACATTCCTCTCAGCTGAGAGGTGTCTTCTGCTCTCTCTTTCAGAGGTCTCTAGATACATTCCACTCAGCTGAGAGGTGTCTTCTGCTCTCTCTTTCAGTGGTCTCTGGATACATTCCACTCAGCTGAGAGGTGTCTTCTGCTCTCTCTTTCAGAGGTCTCTGGATACATTCCACTCAGCTGAGAGGTGTCTTCTGCTCTCTCTTTCAGAGGTCTCTAGATACATTCCACTCAGCTGAGAGGTGTCTTCTGCTCTCTCTTTCAGAGGTCTCTAGATACATTCCACTCAGCTGAGAGGTGTCTTCTGCTCTCTCTTTCAGAGGTCTCTGGATACATTCCACTCAGCTGAGAGGTGTCTTCTGCTCTCTCTTTCAGAGGTCTCTGGATACATTCCACTCAGCTGAGAGGTGTCTTCTGCTCTCTCTTTCAGAGGTCTCTAGATACATTCCACTCAGCTGAGAGGTGTCTTCTGCTCTCTCTTTCAGAGGTCTCTGGATACATTCCACTCAGCTGAGAGGTGTCTTCTGCTCTCTCTTTCAGAGGTCTCTAGATACATTCCACTCAGCTGAGAGGTGTCTTCTGCTCTCTCTTTCAGAGGTCTCTGGATAAATTCCACTCGGCTGAGAGGTGTCTTCTGCTCTCTCTTTCAGAGGTCTCTGGCCACATTCCACTCAGCTGAGAGGTGTCTTCTGCTCTCTCTCTTTCAGAGGTCTCTAGATACATTCCACTCAGCTGAGAGGTGTCTTCTGCTCTCTCTTTCAGAGGTCTCTAGATACATTCCACTCAGCTGAGAGGTGTCTTCTGCTCTCTCTTTCAGAGGTCTCTGGATACATTCCACTCAGCTGAGAGGTGTCTTCTGCTCTCTCTTTCAGAGGTCTCTAGATACATTCCACTCAGCTGAGAGGTGTCTTCTGCTCTCTCTTTCAGAGGTCTCTAGATACATTCCACTCAGCTGAGAGGTGTCTTCTGCTCTCTCTTTCAGAGGTCTCTGGATACATTCCACTCAGCTGAGAGGTGTCTTCTGCTCTCTCTTTCAGTGGTCTCTAGATACATTCCACTCAGCTGAGAGGTGTCTTCTGCTCTCTCTTTCAGTGGTCTCTGGATACATTCCACTCAGCTGAGAGGTGTCTTCTGCTCTCTCTTTCAGAGGTCTCTGGATACATTCCACTCAGCTGAGAGGTGTCTTCTGCTCTCTCTTTCAGAGGTCTCTAGATACATTCCACTCAGCTGAGAGGTGTCTTCTGCTCTCTCTTTCAGAGGTCTCTGGATACATTCCACTCAGCTGAGAGGTGTCTTCTGCTCTCTCTTTCAGAGGTCTCTGGATACATTCCACTCAGCTGAGAGGTGTCTTCTGCTCTCTCTTTCAGAGGTCTCTGGATACATTCCACTCAGCTGAGAGGTGTCTTCTGCTCTCTCTTTCAGAGGTCTCTAGATACATTCCACTCAGCTGAGAGGTGTCTTCTGCTCTCTCTTTCAGAGGTCTCTAGATACATTCCACTCAGCTGAGAGGTGTCTTCTGCTCTCTCTTTCAGAGGTCTCTGGATACATTGGAAATTCCATATATCTATTGTTGTACCTGTCCCAAAACCTCTCATCTGTCTGCATCAAATCATTACAGATCTGTTCGCTCTGACCCCTCTCTCTCTCTTGATTAAATCTCTTGCAAAGATCATCAAGGCATACACATCAACACCACCTTATTGACCCTCCAATGTGCATACCGGTCAGAGAGGGGACTTTTTGATCTTACATCTGGTGTACATGTGTTTGGTGGGCAGTAAACCCCATGTGTGTATCATACATTTGGAGGGCAGTAAACCCCATGTGTGTATCATACATTTGGAGGGCAGTAAACCCCATGTGCATATCATACATTTGGAGGGCAGTAAACCCCATGTGTTTGGAGGGCAGTAAACCCCATGTGCGTATCATACATTTGGAGGGCAGTAAAATGTGCGTATCATGTTTGCAGATATCTAAATCGCCATTTAACACAATCGATCCATTGGTCCTCGCGGACAGACTGAGAGGAAACTTGGGACTCGATGCTTATCACAGGGATCACCAACTTCCTAACTGATAGGTCTCAGCAGGTACGAGTTGGCAACACACTCTCTGAGGTGGGCACTGCCTCAGTTGGAACCCCACAGGGCAGTGTTCTTTCACCAGTACAATACATACTGTCTACAGACAGCTGCCAGAGTCGGGTTCCCAGGACGACACCTGATCAAATATGCTGACCAAATATACTCCCTCCCTCCCTTCTACTCCTTCCATCCCTCCCCTCTCCATCTCTCTACCTGGGCAGAGCCCTCCATCTCTCTACCTGGGCAGAGCCCTCCATCTCTCTACCTGGTCAGAGCCCTCCATCTCTCTACCTAGTCAGAGGCCTCCATCTCTCTACCTGGTCAGAGCCCTCCATCACTCTACCTGGTCAGAGGCCTCCATCTCTCTACCTGGACAGAGCCCTCCATCTCTCTACCTGGGCAGAGACCTCCATCTCTCTACCTAGTCAGAGGCCTCCATCTCTCTACCTGGACAGAGCCCTCCATCTCTCTACCTGGTCAGAGGCCTCCATCTCTCTACCTGGGCAGAGACCTCCATCTCTCTACCTAGTCAGAGGCCTCCATCTCTCTACCTGGACAGAGCCCTCCATCTCTCTACACATCTCTAAACACATCCCTCTGACTTGATGTCCTCACTACACATCCCTCTGACTTGATGTTGCTGTCCTCACTACACATCCCTCTGACTTGATGTTGCTGTCCTCACTACACATCCCTCTGACTTGATGTTGCTGTCCTCACTACACACCCTCTGACTTGATGTTGCTGTCCTCACTACACATCCCTCTGACTTGATGTTGCTGTCCTCACTACACATCCCTCTGACTTGATGTTGCTGTCCTCACTACACATCCCCTGACTTGATGTTGCTGTCCTCACTACACACCCTCTGACTTGATGTTGCTGTCCTCACTACACATCCCTCTGACTTGATGTTGCTGTCCTCACTACACATCCCTCTGACTTGATGTTGCTGTCCTCACTACACATCCCTCTGACTTGATGTTGCTGTCCTCACTACACATCCCTGACTTGATGTTGCTGTCCTCACTACACATCCCTCTGACTTGATGTTGCTGTCCTCACTACACATCCCCTGACTTGATGTTGCTGTCCTCACTACACATCCCTCTGACTTGATGTTGCTGTCCTCACTACACATCCTCTGACTTGATGTTGCTGTCCTCACTACACATCCCTCTGACTTGATGTTGCTGTCCTCACTACACATCCCTCTGACTTGATGTTGCTGTCCTCACTACACATCCCTCTGACTTGATGTTGCTGTCCTCACTACACATCCCTCTGACTTGATGTTGCTGTCCTCACTACACATCCCTCTGACTTGATGTCATCACTACACATCCCTGACTTGATGTTGCTGTCCTCACTACACATCCTCTGACTTGATGTTGCTGTCCTCACTACACATCCCTCTGACTTGATGTTGCTGTCCTCACTACACATCCCCTGACTTGATGTTGCTGTCCTCACTACACATCCCTGACTTGATGTTGCTGTCCTCACTACACATCCCTCTGACTTGATGTTGCTGTCCTCACTACACATCCCTGACTTGATGTTGCTGTCCTCACTACACATCCCTGACTTGATGTTGCTGTCCTCACTACACATCCCTGACTTGATGTTGCTGTCCTCACTACACACCCCTCTGACTTTATGTTACTAGCGTAGCCTTCAGGCTAGTCAGTCACACACACCCCTCTGACTTTATGTTTCTAGCGTAGCCTTCAGGCTAGTCAGTCACACACACCCCTCTGACTTTATGTTACTAGCGTAGCCTTCAGGCTAGTCAGTCAGTCACACACACCCCTCTGACTTTATGTTGCTAGCGTAGCCTTCAGGCTAGTCAGTCAGTCACACACACCCCTCTGACTTTATGTTGCTAGCGTAGCCTTCAGGCTAGTCAGTCACACACACACCCCTCTGACTTTATGTTGCTAGCGTAGCCTTCAGGCTAGTCAGTCACACACACCCCTCTGACTTTATGTTGCTAGCGTAGCCTTCAGGCTAGTCAGTCACACACACACACCCCTCTGACTTTATGTTGCTAGCGTAGCCTTCAGGCTAGTCAGTCAGTCACACACACCACTCTGACTTTATGTTGCTAGCGTAGCCTTCCGGCTAGTCAGTCAGTCACACACATCCCTCTGACTTTATGTTACTAGCGTAGCCTTCAGGCTAGTCAGTCACACACATCCCTCTGACTTTATGTTGCTAGCGTAGCCTTCAGGCTAGTCAGTCAGTCACACACACCCCTCTGACTTTATGTTGCTAGCGTAGCCTTCAGGCTAGTCAGTCAGTCACACACACCCCTCTGACTTTATGTTGCTAGCGTAGCCTTCAGGCTAGTCAGTCAGTCACACACACCCCTCTGACTTTATGTTACTAGCGTAGCCTTCAGGCTAGTCAGTCTCTCACACACACCCCTCTGACTTTATGTTGCTAGCGTAGCCTTCAGGCTAGTCAGTCAGTCACACACACCCCTCTGACTTTATGTTACTAGCGTAGCCTTCAGGCTAGTCAGTCACACACACCCCTCTGACTTTATGTTGCTAGCGTAGCCTTCAGGCTAGTCAGTCACACACACCCCTCTGACTTTATGTTACTAGCGTAGCCTTCAGGCTAGTCAGTCACACACACCACTCTGACTTTATGTTGCTAGCGTAGCCTTCAGGCTAGTCAGTCACATCCCTGGTTCTAGTTCTGAAAGCATCTTCCTGTTATTAAGATACAGATGCTTCATTAGTATGCGTGTTCCTGTTCCTCGCTAGCTGCAGATGTGTGACTGCGTGGGAGAAGACGGGTCACATGGTCTTTTCATTACAGCTCTGTATGCAGGGGATCCAAACACTCCCCTCCCCTCCTCCTCCTCTCCTCCCACCACCCCTACTCCCTCCTCCCCCTACCTCCCCTCCCCACTCCCTCTCCTCTCCTCCCACCACCCCTACTCCCCTCCCCACTCCTCCTCCTCTCCTCCCCCTACTCCTCCCTACTCCCCCTCCTCTCCTCCCACCACCCCTGACCCCTCCCCCACATCCCCTCCTCTCCTCCCACCACCCCTACACCCCTCCCCACCACCCCTGACTCCCCTCCCCACTCCCCTCCTCTCCTCCCCCCCCTCCCCTCCTCTCCTCCCACCACCCCTACTCCCCTCCCCACTCCCCTCCTCTCCTCCCACCACCCCTACACCCCTCCCCACCACCCCTACTCCCCTCCCCACCCCCTCCTCTCCTCCCCACTCCCCCTCCTCTCCTCCCACCACCCCTACTCCCCTCCCCACTCCCCTCCTCTCCTCCCACCACCCCTGACTACACCCCTCCCCACCACCCCTTTACTCCCCTCCCCACCCCCTCCTCTCCTCCCCCTCCCCCCCTCTGACTCTCCCTCCCCACTCCCCCTCCTCTCCTCCCACCACCCCTACTCCCCCCCACTCCCCCACTCCTCTCCTCCCACCACTCCTACTCCCCTCCCCACTCCCCCTCCTCTCCTCCCACCATCCCTACTCCCCTCCCGACTCCCCCTCCTCTCCTCCCCCTCCCCTCCTCTCCTCCACCACCCCTACTCCCCTCCCCACTCCCCCCCTCTCCTCCCACCACCCCTACTCCCCTCCCCACTCCCCCTCCTCTCCTCCCACCATCCCTACTCCCCTCCCCGACTCCCCCTCCTCTCCTCCCACTCCCCTCCTCTCCTCCCACCACCCCTACTCCCCTCCCCACTCCCCCTCCTCACTCCCCCTCCTCTCCTCCCCCACCTCCCCTCCCCACTCCCCCTCCTCTCCTCCCACCACCCCTACTCCCCTCCCCACTCCCCCTCCTCTCCTCCCCCTACCTCCCCTCCACTCCTCCCCTCCTCCCCCTACCTCCCCTCTACTCCCTTCTATACCATCCTCTTCTTTATGTCCCTCCCCCTCCTCTCCTCCCACCACCCCTACTCCCCCTCCCCTACTCCTACCCACCCTCCTCCCCTCCTCCCCCTACCTCCCCTCTACGCTCTTCTATACCATCCTCTTCTTTACTCCTCTCCTCTCCTCTTCTCTCCACTCCTCCCCCACCCTCCCCCTCCCAGGCTCCTCTCCTCCCCCTACCTCCCCCCACCCTCCCCTCTCCCACCCTCCTCCTCCCACTCCTCTCCTCCCCTACATCCCTCCCCTCTTCTATACCATCCTCTTCTTTCCTCCCTCCCTCCTCTCCTCCCACCACCCTTACACCCCCCCTCCCCACTCCTCCCCTCTCCACTCCTCCCCCACTCCCACCACCCCACCACCCCTCTCGTCCCACCACCCCTACACCCCTCCCCACTCCTCCCCTCCTCCCCCTACCTCCCCTCTACTCTCTTCTATACCATCCTCTTCTTTACTCCCTCTCCTCTCCTCTTCTCCTCCCCTCTTATCTTCTCTCCTATCCCCTCTTGTTCTCTGGCTATGCTCGCCTCTCCTCTCCTCTCCTCTCCTCTCCTCTCCTCTCCTCTCCTCTCCTCTCCTCTCCTCTCCTAATTCTCACATGGTGAAGCTGACCTAGTTAAAACACAAAGACAGCCTCATGCAAACTTGATGATATGCATATAACACAGAATTTACAGTGTCACTACCGAGCAGACAAGGTCTCCTCCATTTACACTACAGGCCCTCTACTCCCTCCCCTCTACTCCCTCCATCCCTCCTGTCTACTCCCTCCCTCCTCTCTACTCCCTCCATCCCTCCTGTCTACTCCCTCCCTCCCTCTCTACCCTCCCTCCCTCCTGTCTACTCCCTCCCTCCCCTCTACTCCCTCCCTCCCCGCTTCCTCCCTCCCTCCCCTCTACTCCCTCCCTCCTCTCTACTCCCTCCCTCCTCTCTACTCCCTCCCTCCTCTCTACTCCCTCCCTCCCTCTCCCTCCCTCCCCTCTACTCCCTCCCTCCTCTCTCTCCCTCCCTCCCCCTCTACTCCCTCCCCCCCGCTCTCCCTCCCTCCCCTCTACTCCCTCCTTCCCCTCTACTCCCTCCCTCCCCTCTACTCCCTCCCTCCCCTCTACTCTACTCCCTCCAAAGGTTTCCACATGGAACTAAAATGGTTCTACTTTGGTTCTTCAAAGGGTTCTCCTATAGCTGAAGAACTGTCTTTAGTTCTAGATAGCACCTTTCTTTCTAAGAGTAGGAGATGTAAGAGACTATTCTGCAGGCCAAATTGGTACCCTATTCCGTTTATAGTGCACTACTTTAGACCAGGACCCTATTCGTATATAGTGCACTACCTTAGACCAGGACCCTATTCCGTATATAGTGCACTACTTTAGACCAGGGCCCTATTCCGCCCTAGTGCACTACTTTAGACCAGGGCCCTATTCCGTATATAGTGCACTACTTTAGACCAGGGCCCTATTCCGTATATAGTGCACTACTTTAGACCAGGACCCTATTCCGTATATAAATGGAACTTTGGAGAATAGGGTGTTGTTTAGGACACAGCTATGCTTCTCAGCTCTGGTCAAAAGCAGTGCACTATAAAGGGAATAGGGTCCCATTTGGGACGCAGACAGGGACTCTTAATGGTCTCATCAAGCAGCCGCAGCCTCTCAGCCTCTCAGCCTCTCAATTTCTCAGCCTCTCAGCCTCTCAGCCTCTCAGCCTCTCCAACACTTCAACAGAGCAGAGCTGCATGTACAAGACTCAGCTGCCTGCTGTCTAGAAACAAAGTGCTCTGCTTTCCACATGAAGCCTTATCTTACTGAACAGAGATCATTCTGAGACAAATTACTGTGAAAAAACACAGTGGGAATACACTGTAGCCTGGGGTCCTCTCAGTCCCCTAGTGGGAATACACTGTAGCCTGGGGTCACAAGTCCCTAGTGGGAATACACTGTAGCCTGGGGTCACAAGTCCCCTAGTGGGAATACACTGTAGCCTGGGGTCACAAGTCCCCTAGTGGGAATACACTGTAGCCTGGGGTCACAAGTGCTTCTAGTTTTCATCCACTAGTGGGAATATAGGGTCTCTAGTCCTCTAGTTTTCATACACTAGTGGGAATATAGGGTCTCTAGTCCTCTAGTTTTCATACACTAGTGGGAATATAGGGTCTCTAGTCCTCTAGTTTTCATCCACTAGTGGGAATATAGGGTCTCTAGTCCTCTAGTTTTCATCCACTAGTGGGAATATAGGGTCTCTAGTCCTCTAGTTTTCATACACTAGTGGGAATATAGGGTCTCTAGTCCTCTAGTTTTCATACACTAGTGGGAATATAGGGTCTCTAGTCCTCTAGTTTTCATACACTAGTGGGAATATAGGGTCTCTAGTCCTCTAGTTTTCATCCACTAGTGGGAATATAGGGTCTCTAGTCCTCTAGTTTTCATCCACTAGTGGGAATATAGGGTCTCTAGTCCTCTAGTTTTCATACACTAGTGGGAATATAGGGTCTCTAGTCCTCTAGTTTTCATACACTAGTGGGAATATAGGGTCTCTAGTCCTCTAGTTTTCATACACTAGTGGGAATATAGGGTCTCTAGTCCTCTAGTCCTCATACACTAGTGGGAATATAGGGTCTCTAGTCCTCTAGTTTTCATCCACTAGTGGGAATATAGGGTCTCTAGTCCTCTAGTTTTCATCCACTAGTGGGAATATAGGGTCTCTAGTCCTCTAGTTTTCATACACTAGTGGGAATATAGGGTCTCTAGTCCTCTAGTTTTCATACACTAGTGGGAATATAGGGTCTCTAGTCCTCTAGTTTTCATCCACTAGTGGGAATATAGGGTCTCTAGTCCTCTAGTTTTCATACACTAGTGGGAATATAGGGTCTCTAGTCCTCTAGTTTTCATCCACTAGTGGGAATATAGGGTCTCTAGTCCTCTAGTTTTCATCCACTAGTGGGAATATAGGGTCTCTAGTCCTCTAGTTTTCATACACTAGTGGGAATATAGGGTCCTCTAGTTTTCATACACTAGTGGGAATATAGGGTCTCTAGTCCTCTAGTTTTCATCCACTAGTGGGAATATAGGGTCTCTAGTCCTCTAGTTTTCATACACTAGTGGGAATATAGGGTCTCTAGTCCTCTAGTTTTCATCCACTAGTGGGAATATAGGGTCTCTAGTCCTCTAGTTTTCATACACTAGTGGGAATATAGGGTCCTCTAGTTTTCATACACTAGTGGGAATATAGGGTCTCTAGTCCTCTAGTTTTCATACACTAGTGGGAATATAGGGTCCTCTAGTTTTCATACACTAGTGGGAATATAGGGTCTCTAGTCCTCTAGTTTTCATCCACTAGTGGGAATATAGGGTCTCTAGTCCTCTAGTTTTCATCCACTAGTGGGAATATAGGGTCCTCTAGTTTTCATACACTAGTGGGAATATAGGGTCTCTAGTCCTCTAGTTTTCATCCACTAGTGGGAATATAGGGTCTCTAGTCCTCTAGTTTTCATACACTAGTGGGAATATAGGGTCTCTAGTCCTCTAGTTTTCATACACTAGTGGGAATATAGGGTCTCTAGTCCTCTAGTTTTCATCCACTAGTGGGAATATAGGGTCTCTAGTCCTCTAGTTTTCATCCACTAGTGGGAATATAGGGTCTCTAGTCCTCTAGTTTTCATCCACTAGTGGGAATATAGGGTCTCTAGTCCTCATACACTAGTGGGAATATAGGGTCTCTAGTCCTCTAGTTTTCATACACTAGTGGGAATATAGGGTCTCTAGTCCTCTAGTTTTCATCCACTAGTGGGAATATAGGGTCTCTAGTCCTCTAGTTTTCATCCACTAGTGGGAATATAGGGTCTCTAGTCCTCTAGTTTTCATACACTAGTGGGAATATAGGGTCTCTAGTCCTCTAGTTTTCATCCACTAGTGGGAATATAGGGTCTCTAGTCCTCTAGTTTTCATCCACTAGTGGGAATATAGGGTCTCTAGTCCTCTAGTTTTCATCCACTAGTGGGAATATAGGGTCTCTAGTCCTCTAGTTTTCATCCACTAGTGGGAATATAGGGTCTCTAGTCCTCTAGTTTTCATACACTAGTGGGAATATAGGGTCTCTAGTCCTCTAGTTTTCATCCACTAGTGGGAATATAGGGTCTCTAGTCCTCTAGTTTTCATCCACTAGTGGGAATATAGGGTCTCTAGTCCTCTAGTTTTCATCCACTAGTGGGAATATAGGGTCTCTAGTCCTCTAGTTTTCATACACTAGTGGGAATATAGGGTCTCTAGTCCTCTAGTTTTCATCCACTAGTGGGAATATAGGGTCTCTAGTCCTCTAGTTTTCATCCACTAGTGGGAATATAGGGTCTCTAGTCCTCTAGTTTTCATACACTAGTGGGAATATAGGGTCTCTAGTCCTCTAGTTTTCCTCTATCCACTAGTGGGAATATAGGGTCTCTAGTCCTCTAGTTTTCATCCACTAGTGGGAATATAGGGTCTCTAGTCCTCTAGTTTTCATCACTAGTGGGAATATAGGGTCTCTAGTCCTCTAGTTTTCATCACTAGTGGGAATATAGGGTCTCTAGTCCTCTAGTTTTCATACACTAGTGGGAATATAGGGTCTCTAGTCCTCTAGTTTTCATACACTAGTGGGAATTTCTCATCCACTAGTTTTCATAACTAGTGGGAATATAGGGTCTCTAGTCCTCTAGTTTTCATCCACTAGTGGGAATATAGGGTCTCTAGTCCTCTAGTTTTCATACACTAGTGGGAATATAGGGTCTCTAGTCCTCTAGTTTTCATACACTAGTGGGAATATAGGGTCTCTAGTCCTCTAGTTTTCATCCACTAGTGGGAATATAGGGTCTCTAGTCCTCTAGTTTTCATCCACTAGTGGGAATATAGGGTCTCTAGTCCTCTAGGTCTCTAGTCCTCTAGTTTTCATCCACTAGTGGGAATATAGGGTCTCTAGTCCTCTAGTTTTCATCCACTAGTGGGAATATAGGGTCTCTAGTTTTTTCATCCACTAGTGGGAATATAGGGTCTCTAGTCCTCTAGTTTTCATCCACTAGTGGGAATATAGGGTCTCTAGTCCTCTAGTTTTCATCCACTAGTGGGAATATAGGGTCTCTAGTCCTCTAGTTTTCATACACTAGTGGGAATATAGGGTCTCTAGTCCTCTAGTTTTCATACACTAGTGGGAATATAGGGTCTCTAGTCCTCTAGTTTTCATACACTAGTGGGAATATAGGGTCTCTAGTCCTCTAGTTTTTCATCCACTAGTGGGAATATAGGGTCTCTAGTCCTCTAGTTTTCATCCACTAGTGGGAATATAGAGTCTCTAGTCCTCTAGTTTTCATACACTAGTGGGAATATAGGGTCTCTAGTCCTCTAGTTTTCATACACTAGTGGGAATATAGGGTCTCTAGTCCTCTAGTTTTCATCCACTAGTGGGAATATAGGGTCTCTAGTCCTCTAGTTTTCATACACTAGTGGGAATATAGGGTCTCTAGTCCTCTAGTTTTCATCCACTAGTGGGAATATAGGGTCTCTAGTCCTCTAGTTTTCATCCACTAGTGGGAATATAGGGTCTCTAGTCCTCTAGTTTTCATACACTAGTGGGAATATAGGGTCTCTAGTCCTCTAGTTTTCATCCACTAGTGGGAATATAGGGTCTCTAGTCCTCTAGTTTTCATACACTAGTGGGAATATAGGGTCTCTAGTCCTCTAGTTTTCATACACTAGTGGGAATATAGGGTCTCTAGTCCTCTAGTTTTCATACACTAGTGGGAATATAGGGTCTCTAGTCCTCTAGTTTTCATCCACTAGTGGGAATATAGGGTCTCTAGTCCTCTAGTTTTCATACACTAGTGGGAATATAGGGTCTCTAGTCCTCTAGTTTTCATCACTAGTGGGAATATAGGGTCTCTAGTCCTCTAGTTTTCATACACTAGTGGGAATATAGGGTCTCTAGTCCTCTAGTTTTCATACACTAGTGGGAATATAGGGTCTCTAGTCCTCTAGTTTTCATACACTAGTGGGAATATAGGGTCTCTAGTCCTCTAGTTTTCATACACTAGTGGGAATATAGGGTCTCTAGTCCTCTAGTTTTCATACACTAGTGGGAATATAGGGTCTCTAGTCCTCTAGTTTTCATACACTAGTGGGAATATAGGGTCTCTAGTCCTCTAGTTTTCATACACTAGTGGGAATATAGGGTCTCTAGTCCTCTAGTTTTCATCCACTAGTGGGAATATAGGGTCTCTAGTCCTCTAGTTTTCATCACTAGTGGGAATATAGGGTCTCTAGTCCTCTAGTTTTCATACACTAGTGGGAATATAGGGTCTCTAGTCCTCTAGTTTTCATACACTAGTGGGAATATAGGGTCTCTAGTCCTCTAGTTTTCATCCACTAGTGGGAATATAGGGTCTCTAGTCCTCTAGTTTTCATACACTAGTGGGAATATAGGGTCTCTAGTCCTCTAGTTTTCATACACTAGTGGGAATATAGGGTCTCTAGTCCTCTAGTTTTCATACACTAGTGGGAATATAGGGTCTCTAGTCTCTAGTCCTCTAGTTTTCATCCACTAGTGGGAATATAGGGTCTCTAGTCCTCTAGTTTTCATCCACTAGTGGGAATATAGGGTCTCTAGTCCTCTAGTTTTCATCCACTAGTGGGAATATAGGGTCTCTAGTCCTCTAGTTTTCATCCACTAGTGGGAATATAGGGTCTCTAGTCCTCTAGTTTTCATACACTAGTGGGAATATAGGGTCTCTAGTCCTCTAGTTTTCATACACTAGTGGGAATATAGGGTCTCTAGTCCTCTAGTTTTCATCCACTAGTGGGAATATAGGGTCCTCTAGTTTTCATCCACTAGTGGGAATATAGGGTCTCTAGTCCTCTAGTTTTCATCCACTAGTGGGAATATAGGGTCTCTAGTCCTCTAGTTTTCATACACTAGTGGGAATATAGGGTCTCTAGTCCTCTAGTTTTCATACACTAGTGGGAATATAGGGTCTCTAGTCCTCTAGTTTTCATCCACTAGTGGGAATATAGGGTCTCTAGTCCTCTAGTTTTCATACACTAGTGGGAATATAGGGTCTCTAGTCCTCTAGTTTTCATACACTAGTGGGAATATAGGGTCTCTAGTCCTCTAGTTTTCATCCACTAGTGGGAATATAGGGTCTCTAGTCCTCTAGTTTTCATACACTAGTGGGAATATAGGGTCTCTAGTCCTAGTTTTCTCTAGTTTTCATACACTAGTGGGAATATAGGGTCTCTAGTCCTCTAGTTTTCATACACTAGTGGGAATATAGGGTCTCTAGTCCTCTAGTTTTCATACACTAGTGGGAATATAGGGTCTCTAGTCCTCTAGTTTTCATCCACTAGTGGGAATATAGGGTCTCTAGTCCTCTAGTTTTCATACACTAGTGGGAATATAGGGTCTCTAGTCCTCTAGTTTTCATACACTAGTGGGAATATAGGGTCTCTAGTCCTCTAGTTTTCATACACTAGTGGGAATATAGGGTCTCTAGTCCTCTAGTTTTCATCCACTAGTGGGAATATAGGGTCTCTAGTTTTCATACACTAGTGGGAATATAGGGTCTCTAGTCCTCTAGTTTTCATCCACTAGTGGGAATATAGGGTCTCTAGTCCTCTAGTTTTCATCCACTAGTGGGAATATAGGGTCTCTAGTCCTCTAGTTTTCATCCACTAGTGGGAATATAGGGTCTCTAGTTTTCTCTAGTGGGAATTTCATCCACTAGTGGGAATATAGGGTCTCTAGTCCTCTAGTTTTCATACCACTAGTGGGAATATAGGGTCTCTAGTCCTCTAGTTTTCATACACTAGTGGGAATATAGGGTCTCTAGTCCTCTAGTTTTCATACACTAGTGGGAATATAGGGTCTCTAGTCCTCTAGTTTTCATACACTAGTGGGAATATAGGGTCTCTAGTCCTCTAGTTTTCATCCACTAGTGGGAATATAGGGTCTCTAGTCCTCTAGTTTTCATCCACTAGTGGGAATATAGGGTCTCTAGTCCTCTAGTTTTCATCCACTAGTGGGAATATAGGGTCTCTAGTCCTCTAGTTTTCATCCACTAGTGGGAATATAGGGTCTCTAGTCCTCTAGTTTTCATCCACTAGTGGGAATATAGGGTCTCTAGTCCTCTAGTTTTCATACACTAGTGGGAATATAGGGTCTCTAGTCCTCTAGTTTTCATACACTAGTGGGAATATAGGGTCTCTAGTCCTCTAGTTTTCATCCACTAGTGGGAATATAGGGTCTCTAGTCCTCTAGTTTTCATCCACTAGTCCTAGTCCTCTAGTTTTCATCCACTAGTGGGAATATAGGGTCTCTAGTCCTCTAGTTTTCATACACTAGTGGGAATATAGGGTCTCTAGTCCTCTAGTTTTCATACACTAGTGGGAATATAGGGTCTCTAGTCCTCTAGTTTTCATACACTAGTGGGAATATAGGGTCTCTAGTCCTCTAGTTTTCATACACTAGTGGGAATATAGGGTCTCTAGTCCTCTAGTTTTCATACACTAGTGGGAATATAGGGTCTCTAGTCCTCTAGTTTTCATCCACTAGTGGGAATATAGGGTCTCTAGTCCTCTAGTTTTCATCCACTAGTGGGAATATAGGGTCTCTAGTCCTCTAGTTTTCATCCACTAGTGGGAATATAGGGTCTCTAGTCCTCTAGTTTTCATACACTAGTGGGAATATAGGGTCTCTAGTCCTCTAGTTTTCATACACTAGTGGGAATATAGGGTCTCTAGTCCTCTAGTTTTCATACACTAGTGGGAATATAGGGTCTCTAGTCCTCTAGTTTTCATACACTAGTGGGAATATAGGGTCTCTAGTCCTCTAGTTTTCATCCACTAGTGGGAATATAGGGTCCTAGTCTCTAGTTTTCATACACTAGTGGGAATATAGGGTCTCTAGTCCTCTAGTTTTCATCCACTAGTGGGAATATAGGGTCTCTAGTCCTCTAGTTTTCATCCACTAGTGGGAATATAGGGTCTCTAGTCCTCTAGTTTTCATACACTAGTGGGAATATAGGGTCTCTAGTCCTCTAGTTTTCATACACTAGTGGGAATATAGGGTCTCTAGTCCTCTAGTTTTCATACACTAGTGGGAATATAGGGTCTCTAGTCCTCTAGTTTTCATACACTAGTGGGAATATAGGGTCCTCTAGTTTTCATACACTAGTGGGAATATAGGGTCTCTAGTCCTCTAGTTTTCATACACTAGTGGGAATATAGGGTCTCTAGTCCTCTAGTTTTCATACACTAGTGGGAATATAGGGTCTCTAGTCCTCTAGTTTTCATCCACTAGTGGGAATATAGGGTCTCTAGTCCTCTAGTTTTCATCCACTAGTGGGAATATAGGGTCTCTAGTCCTCTAGTTTTCATCCACTAGTGGGAATATAGGGTCTCTAGTCCTCTAGTTTTCATCCACTAGTGGGAATATAGGGTCTCTAGTCCTCTAGTTTTCATCCACTAGTGGGAATATAGGGTCTCTAGTCCTCTAGTTTTCATACACTAGTGGGAATATAGGGTCTCTAGTCCTCTAGTTTTCATACACTAGTGGGAATATAGGGTCTCTAGTCCTCTAGTTTTCATACACTAGTGGGAATATAGGGTCTCTAGTCCTCTAGTTTTCATCCACTAGTGGGAATATAGGGTCTCTAGTCCTCTAGTTTTCATACACTAGTGGGAATATAGGGTCTCTAGTCCTCTAGTTTTCATCCACTAGTGGGAATATAGGGTCTCTAGTCCTCTAGTTTTCATCCACTAGTGGGAATATAGGGTCTCTAGTCCTCTAGTTTTCATCCACTAGTGGGAATATAGGGTCTCTAGTCCTCTAGTTTTCATACACTAGTGGGAATATAGGGTCTCTAGTCCTCTAGTTTTCATCCACTAGTGGGAATATAGGGTCTCTAGTCCTCTAGTTTTCATACACTAGTGGGAATATAGGGTCTCTAGTCCTCTAGTTTTCATACACTAGTGGGAATTTTCTAGTCCTCTAGTTTTCATCCACTAGTGGGAATATAGGGTCTCTAGTCCTCTAGTTTTCATCCACTAGTGGGAATATAGGGTCTCTAGTCCTCTAGTTTTCATCCACTAGTGGGAATATAGGGTCTCTAGTCCTCTAGTTTTCATACACTAGTGGGAATATAGGGTCTCTAGTCCTCTAGTTTTCATCCACTAGTGGGAATATAGGGTCTCTAGTCCTCTAGTTTTCATCCACTAGTGGGGTCTCTAGTCCTCTAGAATATAATATAGGGTCTCTAGTCCTCTAGTTTTCATCCACTAGTGGGAATATAGGGTCTCTAGTCCTCTAGTTTTCATCCACTAGTGGGAATATAGGGTCTCTAGTCCTCTAGTTTTCATACACTAGTGGGAATATAGGGTCTCTAGTCCTCTCTAGTCCTCTAGTTTTCATCCACTAGTGGGAATATAGGGTCTCTAGTCCTCTAGTTTTCATACACTAGTGGGAATATAGGGTCTCTAGTCCTCTAGTTTTCATCCACTAGTGGGAATATAGGGTCTCTAGTCCTCTAGTTTTCATCCACTAGTGGGAATATAGGGTCTCTAATATACACTAGTTGGGTCTCTAGTCCTCTAGTTTTCATCCACTAGTGGGAATATAGGGTCTCTAGTCCTCTAGTTTTCATACACTAGTGGGAATATAGGGTCTCTAGTCCTCTAGTTTTCATCCACTAGTGGGAATATAGGGTCTCTAGTCTCTAGTTTTCATCCTCTAGTTTTCATCCACTAGTGGGAATATAGGGTCTCTAGTCCTCTAGTTTTCATCCACTAGTGGGAATATAGGGTCTCTAGTCCTCTAGTTTTCATACACTAGTGGGAATATAGGGTCTCTAGTCCTCTAGTTTTCATCACTAGTGGGAATATAGGGTCTCTAGTCCTCTAGTTTTCATCCACTAGTGGGAATATAGGGTCTCTAGTCCTCTAGTTTTCATCCACTAGTGGGAATATAGGGTCTCTAGTCCTCTAGTTTTCATCCACTAGTGGGAATATAGGTCTCTAGTCCTCTAGTTTTCATCCACTAGTGGGAATATAGGGTCTCTAGTCCTCTAGTTTTCATCCACTAGTGGGAATATAGGGTCTCTAGTCCTCTAGTTTTCATACACTAGTGGGAATATAGGGTCTCTAGTCCTCTAGTTTTCATCCACTAGTGGGAATATAGGGTCTCTAGTCCTCTAGTTTTCATACACTAGTGGGAATATAGGGTCTCTAGTCCTCTAGTTTTCATCCACTAGTGGGAATATAGGGTCTCTAGTCCTCTAGTTTTCATACACTAGTGGGAATATAGGGTCTCTAGTCCTCTAGTTTTCATCCACTAGTGGGAATATAGGGTCCTCTAGTTTTCATACACTAGTGGGAATATAGGGTCTCTAGTCCTCTAGTTTTCATCCACTAGTGGGAATATAGGGTCTCTAGTCCTCTAGTTTTCATCCACTAGTGGGAATATAGGGTCTCTAGTCCTCTAGTTTTCATCCACTAGTGGGAATATAGGGTCTCTAGTCCTCTAGTTTTCATCCACTAGTGGGAATATAGGGTCTCTAGTCCTCTAGTTTTCATACACTAGTGGGAATATAGGGTCTCTAGTCCTCTAGTTTTCATACACTAGTGGGAATATAGGGTCTCTAGTCCTCTAGTTTTCATCCACTAGTGGGGAATATAGGGTCTCTAGTCCTCTAGTTTTCATCCACTAGTGGGAATATAGGGTCTCTAGTCCTCTAGTTTTCATACACTAGTGGGAATATAGGGTCTCTAGTCCTCTAGTTTTCATCCACTAGTGGGAATATAGGGTCTCTAGTCTCTAGTTTTCATCCACTAGTGGGAATATAGGGTCTCTAGTCCTCTAGTTTTCATCCATAGTGGGAATATAGGGTCTCTAGTCCTCTAGTTTTCATACACTAGTGGGAATATAGGGTCTCTAGTCCTCTAGTTTTCATACACTAGTGGGGAATATAGGTCTCTAGTCCTCTAGTTTTCATACACTAGTGGGAATATAGGGTCTCTAGTCCTCCTAGTTTTCTAGTTTTCATAGTCCTCTACATCCACTAGTGGGAATATAGGGTCTCTAGTCCTGTAGTTTTCATACACTAGTGGGAATATAGGGTCTCTAGTCCTCTAGTTTTCATACACTAGTGGGAATATAGGTCTCTAGTCCTCTAGTTTTCATCCACTAGTGGGAATATAGGTCTCTGGTCCTCTAGTTTCATACACTAGTGAGATATGAGATCCTCCTAGTCCTCCACCCTGTTTTCCATCACTAGCATGTTTTGTGGGAATATGGGGTCCTCTGGTTTCCATCCACTTCTAGTGAATAATAAGATCTCTAGTCCTCAGTTTTCATACACTAGTAGGAATATAGGTCTCTCGTCCTCTGGTTTTCCCAAGCCACTAGGTGGGAATAATAGAAGTCCTCTAGTTTTTCCATCCACTAAATTGGGAATATCAGATCCTCCTAAGTTTTCATACACTAGTGGGAATATAGGGTCCTCTAGTTT
>NW_026279083.1:0-3359 GCF_023373465.1 Oncorhynchus keta | reverse complement strand
CCTACTGTTCTGGAGTGTGAGGCCGGTCACGACCTATATATACACACCACTATATTCTCTCAACTAACCCTCCTACTGTTCTGGAGTGTGAGGCCGGTCACAACCTATATATACACACACCACTATATTCTCTCAACTAACCCTCCTACTGTTCTGGAGTGTGAGGCCAGTCACAACCTATATATACACACACCACTATATTCTCTCAACTAACCCTCCTACTGTTCTGGAGTGTGAGGCCGGTCACAACCTATATATACACACACCACTATATTCTCTCAACTAACCCTCCTACTGTTCTGGAGTGTGAGGCCGGTCACGACCTATCTATACCACTATATTCTCTCAACTAACCCTCCTACTATTCTGGAGTGTGAGGCCAGTCACAACCTATATATCACACACACCACTATATTTTCTCAACTAACCCTCCTACTATTCTGGAGTGTGAGGCCGGTCATGACCTATCTATACCACTATATTCTCTCAACTAACCCTCCTACTGTTCTGGAGTGTGAGGCCGGTCACGACCTATATATACACACACCACTATATTCTCTCAACTAACCCTCCTACTGTTCTGGAGTGTGAGGCCAGTCACGACCTATATATACACACCACTATATTCTCTCAACTAACCCTCCTACTGTTCTGGAGTGTGAGGCCGGTCACGACCTATATATACACACACCACTATATTCTCTCAACTAACCCTCCTACTGTTCTGGAGTGTGAGGCCAGTCACAACCTATCTATACCACTATATTCTCTCAACTAACCCTCCTACTATTCTGGAGTGTGAGGCCAGTCACAACCTATATATACACACACACCACTATATTTTCTCAACTAACCCTCCTACTATTCTGGAGTGTGAGGCCGGTCATGACCTATCTATACCACTATATTCTCTCAACTAACCCTCCTACTATTCTGGAGTGTGAGGCCAGTCACAACCTATATATACACACACCACTATATTCTCTCAACTAACCCTCCTACTGTTCTGGAGTGTGAGGCCAGTCACAACCTATATATACACACACCACTATATTCTCTCAACTAACCCTCCTACTGTTCTGGAGTGTGAGGCCAGTCACAACCTATATATACACACACCACTATATTTTCTCAACTAACCCTCCTACTATTCTGGAGTGTGAGGCCGGTCATGACCTATCTATACCACTATATTCTCTCAACTAACCCTCCTACTATTCTGGAGTGTGAGGCCAGTCACAACCTATATATACACACACCACTATATTTTCTCAACTAACCCTCCTACTATTCTGGAGTGTGAGGCCGGTCATGACCTATCTATACCACTATATTCTCTCAACTAACCCTCCTACTGTTCTGGAGTGTGAGGCCGGTCACGACCTATATATACACACCACTATATTCTCTCAACTAACCCTCCTACTGTTCTGGAGTGTGAGGCCGGTCACGACCTATATATACACACCACTATATTCTCTCAACTAACCCTCCTACTGTTCTGGAGTGTGAGGCCAGTCACAACCTATATATACACACCACTATATTCTCTCAACTAACCCTCCTACTATTCTGGAGTGTGAGGCCGGTCATGACCTATCTATACCACTATATTCTCTCAACTAACCCTCCTACTATTCTGGAGTGTGAGGCCAGTCACAACCTATATATACACACACCACTATATTTTCTCAACTAACCCTCCTACTGTTCTGGAGTGTGAGGCCGGTCACGACCTATACATATACCACTATATTCTCTCAACTAACCCTCCTACTGTTCTGGAGTGTGAGGCCAGTCACAACCTATATATACACACACCACTATATTCTCTCAACTAACCCTCCTACTGTTCTGGAGTGTGAGGCCAGTCACAACCTATATATACACACACCACTATATTCTCTCAACTAACCCTCCTACTGTTCTGGAGTGTGAGGCCGGCCGCGACCTATCTATACCACTTATATTCTCTCAACTAACCCTCCTACCATTCCCTGGGAGTGTGAGGCCAGTCACAACCTATATATGCCACACACCACTATATTCTCAACTAACCCTCCTACTGTTCTGAGTGTGAGGCCGGTCACAACCTATATATACACACACCACTATATTCTTCTCAACTCAAATCCCTCCTACTGTTCTGGAGTGTGAGGCCAGTCACAACCTATATATATACACACCACTATATTCTCTCTCAACTAACCCTACTGTTCTGGAGTGTGAGGCCGGGTCACAACCTATATACACACACCACTATATTCTCTCAACCAAACCTCTCCTACTACTCTGGGAGTGTGAGGCCAGTCACAACCTATATATACACACACCACTATATTCTTCAACTAACCCTCTACTGTTCTGGGAGTGTGAGGGCGGTCACAACCTATATACACACCACTATATTCTCTCAAGCTAACCCTCCTACTGTTCTGGGTGTGAACCAGTCACAAACCTATATATACACACACCACTATATTCTCTCAACTAACCCTCCTACTGTTCTGGAGTGTGAGGCCAGTCACATCCTATATATACACACACCACTATCTTCTCTCAACTAACCCTCCTACTGTTCTGGAGTGTGAGGCCGTCACTGACCTATATACACACCACTATATTCTCTCAACTAACCCTCCTACTGTTCTGGAGTGTGAGGCCGGTCACAATCTATATATACACACACCACTATATTCTCTCAACTAACCCTCCTACTGTTCTGGAGTGTGAGGCCAGTCACAACCTATATACACACACCACTATATTCTCTCAACTAACCCTCCTACTGTTCTGGAGTGTGAGGCCGGTCCAACCTATACACACACACCTATTCTCTCAACTAACCCTCCTACTGTTCTGGAGTGTGAGGCCAGTCACAACCTATATATACACACACCACTATATTCTCTCAACTAACCCTCCTACTGTTCTGGAGTGTGAGGCCGGTCACAACCTATATATATACACACCACTATATTCTCTCAACTAACCCTCCTACTGTTCTGGAGTGTGAGGCCAGTCACAACCTATATATACACACACCACTATATTCTCTCAACTAACCCTCCTACTGTTCTGGAGTGTGAGGCCAGTCACAACCTATATATACACACACCACTATATTCTCTCAACTAACCCTCCTACTGTTCTGGAGTGTGAGGCCGGTCACAACCTATATATACACACACCACTATATTCTCTCAACTAACCCTCCTACTGTTCTGGAGTGTGAGGCCGGTCACAACCTATATATACACACACCACTATATTCTCTCAACTAACCCTCCTACTGTTCTGGAGTGTGAGGCCGGTCACAACCTATATATACACACCACTATATTCTCTCAACTAACCCT
>NW_026279082.1:0-8177 GCF_023373465.1 Oncorhynchus keta | reverse complement strand
ACAGACGGCAACATTTCATATAAAGTTGTTTTTTTGGGTTGTTTTGAGAGGAGAGAATTGGGGCCTGTGTGTATGTAGGTCTTAATGGAAACCAGGCAGCACAGTACATACAGGTGTGTGTACAGTACAGCACAGTACATACAGGTGTGTGTGTACAGTACAGCACAGTACATACAGGTGTGTGTGTACAGTACAGCACAGTACATACAGGTGTGTGTACAGTACAGCACAGTACATACAGGTGTGTGTGTACAGTACAGCACAGGCACATGCAAGGTGTGTGTGTACAGTACAGCACAGTACATACAGGTGTGTGTGTACAGTACAGCACAGTACATACAGGTGTGTGTGTACAGTACAGCACAGTACATACAGGTGTGTGTGTACAGTACACCACAGTACATACAGGTGTAATGTACAGTACAGCACAGTACATACAGGTGTGTACAATACAGCACAGTACATACAGGTGTGTGTGTACAGTACAGCACAGTACATACAGGTGTGTACAATACAGCACAGTACATACAGGTGTGTGTGTACAGTACAGCACAGTACATACAGGTGTGTGTGTACAGTACAGCACAGTACATTGCAGCAGGTGTGTGTACAATACAGCACAGTACATACAGGTGTGTGTGTACAGTACAGCACAGTACATACAGGTGTGTGTACAGTACAGCACAGTACATACAGGTGTGTACAATACAGCACAGTACATACAGGTGTGTGTACAGTACAGCACAGTACATACAGGTGTGTGTACAATACAGCACAGTACATACAGGTGTGTGTGTACAGTACAGCACAGTACATACAGGTGTGTGTACAGTACAGCACAGTACATACAGGTGTGTGTACAATACAGCACAGTACATACAGGTGTGTGTACAGTACAGCACAGTACATACAGGTGTGTGTACAGTACAGCACAGTACATACAGGTGTGTGTACAATACAGCACAGTACATACAGGTGTGTGTGTACAGTACAGCACAGTACATACAGGTGTGTGTGTACAGTACAGCACAGTACATACAGGTGTGTGTACAATACAGCACAGTACATACAGGTGTGTGTGTACAGTACAGCACAGTACATACAGGTGTGTGTACAGTACAGCACAGTACATACAGGTGTGTGTACAATACAGCACAGTACATACAGGTGTGTGTACAGTACAGCACAGTACATACAGGTGTGTGTGTACAGTACAGCACAGTACATACAGGTGTGTGTGTGTACAGTACAGCACAATACATACAGGTGTGTGTACAATACAGCACAGTACATACAGGTGTGTGTGTACAATACAGCACAGTACATACAGGTGTGTGTGTACAGTACAGCACAGTACATACAGGTGTGTGTGTACAGTACAGCACAGTACATACAGGTGTGTGTGTACAGTACAGTACATACAGGTGTGTGTACAGTACAGCACAGTACATACAGGTGTGTGTACAGTACAGCACAGTACATACAGGCGTGTGTACAGTACAGCACAGTACATACAGGTGTGTGTGTGTACAGTACAGCACAGTACATACAGGTGTGTGTACAGTACAGCACAGTACATACAGGTGTGTGTACAGTACAGCACAGTACATACAGGTGCGTGTGTGTACAGTACAGCACAGTACATACAGGTGTGTGTACAGTACAGCACAGTACATACAGGTGTGTGTACAGTACAGCACAGTACATACAGGTGTGTGTGTGTACAGTACAGCACAGTACATACAGGTGTGTGTACAGTACAGCACAGTACATACAGATGTGTGTGTGTACAGTACAGCACAGTACATACAGGTGTGTGTGTACAGTACAGCACAGTACATACAGATGTGTGTGTGTACAGTACAGCACAGTACATACAGATGTGTGTGTACAGTACAGCACAGTACATACAGGTGTGTGTACAGTACAGCACAGTACATACAGGTGTGTGTACAGTACAGCACAGTACATACAGATGTGTGTGTGTACAGTACAGCACAGTACATACAGGTGTGTGTACAGTACAGCACAGTACATACAGATGTGTGTACAGTACAGCACAGTACATACAGATGTGTGTGTGTACAGTACAGCACAGTACATACAGGTGTGTGTACAGTACAGCACAGTACATACAGGTGTGTGTACAGTACAGCACAGTACATACAGGTGTGTGTGTGTACAGTACAGCACAGTACATACAGGTGTGTGTACAGTACAGCACAGTACATACAGGTGTGTGTGTGTACAATACAGCACAGTACATACAGCTGTGTGTGTGTACAGTACAGTACATACAGGTGTGTGTGTGTGTGTACAATACAGCACAGTACATACAGGTGTGTGTGTGTACAGCACAGTACATACAGGTGTGTGTACAGTACAGCACAGTACATACAGGTGTGTGTATACAGTACAGTACATACAGGTGTGTGTGTGTGTACAGTACAGTACATACAGGTGTGTGTGTGTACAGTACAGCACAGTACATACAGTTGTGTGTACAGTACAGTACAGTACATACAGGTGTGTGTGTACAGTACAGTACAGCACAGTACATACAGGTGTGTGTACAGTACAGCACAGTACATACAGTTGTGTGTACAGTACAGTACAGTACATACAGGTGTGTGTGTACAGTACAGTACAGCACAGTACATACAGGTGTGTGTGTGTACAGTACAGCACAGTACATACAGGTGTGTGTATACAGTACAGTACATACAGGTGTGTGTGTGTGTACAGTACAGTACATACAGGTGTGTGTGTGTACAGTACAGCACAGTACATACAGTTGTGTGTACAGTACAGTACAGTACATACAGGTGTGTGTGTACAGTACAGTACAGCACAGTACATACAGGTGTGTGTACAGTACATCACAGTACATACAGGTGTGTGTGTGTACAGTACAGCACAGTACATACAGTTGTGTGTACAGTACAGTACATACAGGTGTGTGTGTACAGTACAGTACAGCACAGTACATACAGGTGTGTGTGTGTACAGTACAGCACAGTACATACAATGGTGTGTACAGTACAGCACAGTACATACAGGTGTGTGTGTGTACAGTACAGCACAGTACATACAGTTGTGTGTACAGTACAGTACAGTACATACAGGTGTGTGTGTACAGTACAGTACAGCACAGTACATACAGGTGTGTGTACAGTACATCACAGTACATACAGGTGTGTGTGTGTACAGTACAGTACAGCACAGTTCCACTGGATGTCATAAGGTGAATGCACCAATTTGTAAGTCGCTCTGGATAAGAGCGTCTGCTAAATGACTTAAATGTAAATGTAAATGTAATACAGGTGTGTGTACAGTACAGCACAGTACATACAGGTGTGTGTGTGTACAGCACAGTACATACAGGTGTGTGTGTGTACAGTACAGTACATACAGGTGTGTGTGTGTACAGTACAGTACAGTACAGTACATACAGGTGTGTGTGTGTACAGCACAGTACATACAGGTGTGTGTGTGTA
This sequence comes from Oncorhynchus keta, assembly GCF_023373465.1. NCBI lineage: Eukaryota > Metazoa > Chordata > Actinopteri > Salmoniformes > Salmonidae > Oncorhynchus > Oncorhynchus keta. The sequence goes on along the minus strand of NW_026279082.1, from coordinate 4,680 downwards.
CAGTACAGCACAGTACATACAGGTGTGTGTGTGTACAGTACAGTACAGTACTCCTGTCAGTGAATGAGCTGCTGCTGTTCTTCTCCTAATAAGACCGTTAGTACTGCGTACTGAGACGTCAGGCTTCCTGTGGCCCGCTGTGTGTGTTTCATGTGTGTGTGTCCCTGTGTGTGTTTCCATGTGTGTGTGTCCCTGTGTGTGTTTCCATGTGTGTGTGTCCCTGTGTGTGTTTCCATGTGTGTTTCCATGTGTGTGTGTCTGTGTTTGTGTGTGTGTGTGTGTGTGGCTCTCAGAGACCTGAATCCCTCCGTGGAATATTTTCATACTGCGTGCTTCTAACTGACAGGATGAAAAATGATACCTGGAAAATGTAAATAAATAATCAAATCCCAGGCCTACATGACTGTCTGGACAGAGACTGTTGAGCTCGTTCACTCATTGATGCATCCAAAATGGCACCCTATTCACTAAGTAGTGCCCTACAGATCTCCAGTAGTAGACTACAGACGTATCAGACAGGTCAGATCTCCAGTAGTAGACTCCAGACGTATCAGACAGGTCAGATCTCCAGTAGTAGACTACAGACGTATCAGACAGGTCAGATCTCCAGTAGTAGGCTACAGACGTATCAGACAGGTCAGATCTCCAGTAGTAGGCTACAGACGTATCAGACAGGTCAGATCTCCAGTAGTAGACTACAGACGTATCAGACAGGTCAGATCTCCAGTAGTAGACTACAGACGTATCAGACAGGTCAGATCTCCAGTAGTAGACTACAGATGTATCAGACAGGTCAGATCTCCAGTAGTAGACTACAGACGTTATCAGACAGGTCAGATCTCCAGTAGTAGACTACAGACGTATCAGACAGGTCAGATCTCCAGTAGTAGACTACAGACGTATCAGACAGGTCAGATCTCCAATAGTAGACTACAGACGTATCAGACAGGTCAGATCTCCAGTAGTAGACTACAGACGTATCAGACAGGTCAGATCTCCAGTAGTAGGCTACAGACGTATCAGACAGGTCAGATCTCCAGTAGTAGACTACAGACGTATCAGACAGGTCAGATCTCCAGTAGTAGACTACAGACGTATCAGACAGGTCAGATCTCCAGTAGTAGACTACAGACGTATCAGACAGGTCAGATCTCCAGTAGTAGACTACAGATGTATCAGACAGGTCAGATCTCCAGTAGTAGACTACAGACGTATCAGACAGGTCAGATCTCCAGTAGTAGACTACAGACGTATCAGACAGGTCAGATCTCCAGTAGTAGACTCCAGATGTATCAGACAGGTCAGATCTCCAGTAGTAGACTACAGACGTATCAGACAGGTCAGATCTCCAGTAGTAGACTACAGATGTATCAGACAGGTTAGATCTCCAGTAGTAGACTACAGACGTATCAGACAGGTCAGATCTCCAGTAGTAGACTACAGACGTATCAGACAGGTCAGATCTCCAGTAGTAGACTACAGACGTATCAGACAGGTCAGATCTCCAGTAGTAGACTACAGACGTATCAGATCTCCAGTAGTAGACTACAGACGTATCAGACAGGTCAGATCTCCAGTAGTAAACTCCAGATGTATCAGACAGGTCAGATCTCCAGTAGTAGGCTACAGACGTATCAGACAGGTCAGATCTCCAGTAGTAGACTACAGACGTATCAGACAGGTCAGATCTCCAGTAGTAGACTACAGACGTATCAGACAGGTCAGATCTCCAGTAGTAGACTCCAGACGTATCAGACAGGTCAGATCTCCAGTAGTAGACTCCAGACGTATCAGACAGGTCAGATCTCCAGTAGTAGACTCCAGATGTATCAGACAGGTCAGATCTCCAGTAGTAGACTCAGACGTATCAGACAGGTCAGATCTCCAGTAGTAGACTACAGATGTATCAGACAGGTCAAATCTCCAGTAGTAGACTACAGACGTATCAGACAGGTCAGATCTCCAGTAGTAGACTCCAGATGTATCAGACAGGTCAGATCTCCAGTAGTAGACTACAGACGTATCAGACAGGTTAGATCTCCAGTAGTAGACTACAGACATATCAGACAGGTCAGATCTCCAGTAAGTAGACTACAGACGTATCAGACAGGTCAGATCTCCAGTAGTAGACTCCAGATGTATCAGACAGGTCAGATCTCCAGTAGTAGACTACAGACGTATCAGACAGGTCAGATCTCCAGTAGTAGACTACAGATGTATCAGACAGGTCAGATCTCCAGTAGTAGACTACAGACGTATCAGACAGGTTAGATCTCCAGTAGTAGACTACAGACATATCAGACAGGTCAGATCTCCAGTAAGTAGACTACAGACGTATCAGACAGGTTAGATCTCCAGTAGTAGACTACAGACATATCAGACAGGTCAGATCTCCAGTAAGTAGACTACAGACGTATCAGACAGGTTAGATCTCCAGTAGTAGACTACAGACATATCAGACAGGTCAGATCTCCAGTAAGTAGACTACAGACGTATCAGACAGGTCAGATCTCCAGTAGTAGACTCCAGATGTATCAGACAGGTCAGATCTCCAGTAGTAGACTACAGACGTATCAGACAGGTTAGATCTCCAGTAGTAGACTACAGACATATCAGACAGGTCAGATCTCCAGTAAGTAGACTACAGACGTATCAGACAGGTCAGATCTCCAGTAGTAGACTCCAGATGTATCAGACAGGTCAGATCTCCAGTAGTAGGCTACAGACGTATCAGACAGGTCAGATCTCCAGTAGTAGACTACAGACGTATCAGACAGGTCAGATCTCCAGTAGTAGACTACAGACGTATCAGACAGGTCAGATCTCCAGTAGTAGGCTACAGACGCATCAGACAGGTCAGATCTCCAGTAGTAGACTACAGACGTATCAGACAGGTCAGATCTCCAGTAGTAGACTCCAGACGTATAGATCTCCAGTAAGACTCAGACGTATCAGACAGGTCAGATCTCCAGTAGTAGACTCCAGATGTATCAGACAGGTCAGATCTCCAGTAGTAGACTACAGATGTATCAGACAGGTCAGATCTCCAGTAGTAGACTACAGACGTATCAGACAGGTCAGATCTCCAGTAGTAGACTCCAGATGTATCAGACAGGAAGCTACAGACAACTCTCCTCTTTCTTTCTCTTCTCTCCTCTTCTCTCTCTGCCCTTCTCCCTCTCTCTCTCCCCTTTTCTCCCTCCTCGCTCTCCCCCTTCTCCCTCTCTCTCTCTCCCCTTTTCTCCCCCTCGCTCTCCCCTTCTCCCTCTCTCCCTTCTCCCTCCTCACTCCCCTTTCTCCCTTTCACTCTCCCTTCTCCCTCTCTCTCCCCCCGTCCCCCTCTCTCTCCCCTTCTCCCTCTCTTTACCCCTTCTCCCTCCTCCTCCCCTCCCCTCCATTTCCTTCCACCTCCCATCCCTCTCCTCCATGGTATGTGGTGTTGACTGTATTTTGCTTGGGGCAGGGAAACTAGGCCAGGATTACTCTTGATGGCATGTCCCCAGTGAAGCGTGTGTGTGTGAAGGGTGTGTTGGGCTGTGTTTGTGTGTGTGACGGTGTGTGTTGGTCTGTGTGTATCTCGCTGTCGCTCTCGCTTTCTTGGTGAGTGTGTCTTGATGTTTGTGTGTCTTGGTGTGTGTGTATGTGTGTCTTGGTGTGTGTGTATCTTGGTGTGTGTCTTGGTGTGTGTGTATCTTGGTGTGTGTGTGTGTATATTGGTGTGTGTGTGTATCTTGGTGTGTGTGTATCTTGATGTGTGGGCCTGGGAGGGCAGGCAGGCTGTCCAGGCAGCAGTGAGGGAGAGTGGGGCATATGGAGACTGGGTATTGAGCCAGCAGGTATATTTCAGCGTCTGCTCCTCTTCTGTTTAATATTCCATCCTTCATGCTCTCTTCTTGTGTTCTGGCTTCCAATATTCCATCCTTCATGCTCTCTTCTTGTGTTCTGGCTTCCAATATTCCATCCTTCATGCTCTCTTCTTGTGTTCTGGCTTCCAATATTCCATCCTTCATGCTCTCTTCTTGTGTTCTGGCTTCCAATATTCCATCCTTCATGCTCTCTTCTTGTGTTCTGGCTTCCAATATTCCATCCTTCATGCTCTCTTCTTGTGTTCTGGCTTCCAATATTCCATCCTTCATGCTCTCTTCTTGTGTTCTGGCTTCCAATATTCCATCCTTCATGCTCTCTTCTTGTGTTCAGGCTTCCAATATTCCATCCTTCATGCTCTCTTCTTGTGTTCTGGCTTCCAATATTCCATCCTTCATGCTCTCTTCTTGTGTTCTGGCTTCCAATATTCCATCCTTCATGCTCTCTTCTTGTGTTCTGGCTTCCAATATTCCATCCTTCATGCTCTCTTCTTGTGTTCTGGCTTCCAATATTCCATCCTTCATGCTCTCTTCTTGTGTTCTGGCTTCCAATATTCCATCCTTCATGCTCTCTTCTTGTGTTCTGGCTTCCAATATTCCATCCTTCATGCTCTCTTCTTGTGTTCTGGCTTCCAATATTCCATCCTTCATGCTCTCTTCTTGTGTTCTGGCTTCCAATATTCCATCCTTCATGCTCTCTTCTTGTGTTCTGGCTTCCAATATTCCATCCTTCATGCTCTCTTCTTGTGTTCTGGCTTCCAATATTCCATCCTTCATGCTCTCTTCTTGTGTTCTGGTTTTTCCAATATTCCATCCT
>NW_026279081.1:0-10818 GCF_023373465.1 Oncorhynchus keta | reverse complement strand
TCAATGTCTAGAGGGCTTCTAGCTCTATTCAATGTCTAGAGGGCTTCTAGCTCTATTCAATGTCTAGAGGGCTACTAGCTCTATTCAATGTCTAGAGGGCTTCTAGCTCTATTCAATGTCCAGAGGGGCTTCTAGCTCTACCTCCCAATGTTTAGAGGGCTTCTAACCTATTCAATGTCTAGAGGGCTTCTAGCTCTATTCAATGTCTAGAGGGCTTCTAGCTCTATTCAATGTCTAGAGGGCTTCTAACTCTATTCAATGTCTAGAGGGCTTCTAGCTCTATTCAATGTCTAGAGGGCTTCTAGCTCTATTCAATGTCTAGAGGGCTTCTAGCTCTATTCAATGTCTAGAGAGACTAACTCTATTCAATGTCTAGAGGCTTCTAACTCTATTCAATGTCTAGAGGGCTTAGCTCTATTCAATGTTCTAGAGGGCTTCTAGCTCTTATTCAATGTCTAGAGGGCTTCTAGCTCTATTCAATGTCTAGAGGGCTTCTAGCTTATTCAATGTCTAGAGGGCTTCTAAACTATATTCAATGTCTAGAGGGCTTCTAGCTCTATTCAATGTCTAGAGGCTTCTAACTCTATTCAATGTCTAGAGGGCTTCTAACTCTATTCAATGTCTAGAGGGCTTCTGTGCTCTATTCAATGTCTAGAGGGCTTCTAACTCTATTCAATGTCTAGAGGGCTTGTAGCTCTATTCAATGTCTAGAGGGCTTCTAGCTCTATTCAATGTCTAGAGGGCTTCTAACTCTATTCAATGTCTAGAGGGCTTCTAGCTCTATTCAATGTCCAGAGGGCTTCTAACTCTATTCAATGTCTAGAGGGCTTCTAACTCTATTCAATGTCTAGAGGGCTTCTAACTCTATTCAATGTCTAGAGGGCTTCTAGCTCTATTCAATGTTTAGAGGGGCTTCTAGCTCTATTCAATGTCTAGAGGGCTTCTAGCTCTATTCAATGTCTAGGGCTTCTAGCTCTATTCAATGTCTAGAGGGCTTTAACTCTATTCAATGCCTAGAGGGCTTTAGCTCTATTCAATGTCTAGAGGGCTTCTAGCTCTATTCAATGTCTAGAGGGCTTCTAGCTCTATTCACGTCTTGAGGGCTTCTAACTCTATTCAATGTCTAAGGGCTTCTAAGAGCTCTGTCTTCAGATGTTTAGAAGGCACTGCTCTAGAATGTCTACAGGCTTCTAGCTCTTTCAATGTCTAGAGGGCTTCTAGCTCTAAATGTCTGGAGGTTACCTTTCAATGTCCTGAGAGGCTTCTAGCTTACATCTCAAGAGTCTTCTATTCAATGTCAGAGGTGCTTCCTATTCAATGTTTAGAGAGGGCTTCTAACAAACACTGCTGTAGGTTCAATGTCTAGAGGGCTTCTACTCATTCAATGCCCAGAGGGCTTCTAACTCTATTCAATGCTAGAGGGCTTCTAGCTCTATTCAATGTTTAGAGGGGCTTCTAGCTCTATTCAACACACACACACACACACACACACACACGTCTAGACGCACACGCTCTATTCAATGTCTAGAGGGCACACACACACTATTCAATGTCTACACTTCTAAACATTCAATGTCTAGAGGGCTACACAGCTCATTCAATGTCAGAGGGCTTCTACACGCTCTATTCAATGTCAGAGGGCTTCTACTATATTCACTACAAACACACTTCTAACACTACTCTACAATGTCTAGAGGGCACACACACACACACACACCAAACCGTTCTGTGGTTTCATGTCTGTCCTTGTTCTTTAGATGATGAAAGGCAGTTTGAAAGGGAATGTGGATGTTGTTTTTGTGAATAGCCTCTGGTTTCAGAACTTCACCTGGCCTGGATGTAAGATGCTGATACGATTGAAAAGTCAATGTGTTGATGTTGTCTCTATTTGGGTAGAGGACTAGATGGTGAGATAATGTGCATGTTTACAGTGTGAATGTTGTGATGTTGTCTTTTCAGAGGACTAGATGGTGAGATAATGTCCATGTTTACAGTGTGAATGTTGTGATGTTGTCTCTTTGGGTAGAGGACTTGGTGAGATAATGTGCATGTTTACAGTGTGAATGTTGTGATGTTGTCTCTTTGGGTAGAGGACTAGATGGTGAGATAATGTGATGTTTTCAGTGTGAATGTTGTGATGTTGTCTCTTTGGGTAGAGGACGAGATGGTGAGATAATGTGCATGTTTACAGTGTGAATGTGTTGATGTTGTCTCTTTGGGTGAGAGGACTAGAGGTGCTGGGTGAGATAATGTGCATGTTTACAGTGTGAATGTGTTGATGTCTCTTTGGGTAGAGGACTAGATGGTGAGATAATGTGCATGTTTACAGTGTGAATGTGTGATGATGTCTCTTTGGGTAGAGGACTAGATGCTTTACAGATGGATGAGATAATGGGCATGTTTTCAGTGTGAATGTGTGCCTGTTGTCTCTTTGGGTAGAGGACTAGATGGTGAGATAATGTGCATGTTTTCAGTGTGAATGTGTTGATGTTGTCTCTTTGGGGTAGAGGACTAGATGGTGAGATAATGTGCATGTTTACAGTGTGAATGTGTTGATGTTGTCTCTTTGGGTAGAGGACTAGATGGTGAGATAATGTGCATGTTTACAGTGTGAATGTGTTGATGTTGTCTCTTTGGGTAGAGGACTGAATGTCTCTTTTACAGGGTAGAGGGCGAGACTAGATGGTGAGATAATGTGCATGTTTACAGTGTGAATGTGTTGATGTTGTCTCTTTGGGTAGAGGACTAGATGGTGAGATAATGTGCATGTTTACAGTGTGAATGTGTTGATGTTGTCTCTTTGGGTAGAGGACTGAGAGATGTTCCTGTGTGTGAATGTTGTGATTTGTCTCTTTTAGAGGACTGATGGTGAGATAATGTGCATGTTTACAGTGTGAATGTGTTGATGTTGTCTCTTTGGGTAGAGGGCCCAGATGGTGAGATAATGTGCATGTTTACAGTGTGAATGTCTGTGATGTCTCTTTGGGTAGAGAACTTGGTGATAACGTGCATTGAATGTGTTGATGTTGTCTCTTTGGGTAGAGGACTAGATGGTGAGATAATGTGCATGTTTTCAGTGTGAATGTTGTGATGTTGTCTCTTTGGGTAGAGGACTAGATGGTGAGATAATGTGCATGTTTACAGTGTGAATGTGTTGATGTTGTCTCTTTGGGTAGAGGGACTAGATGGTGAGATAATGTGCATGTTTACAGTGTGAATGTGTTGATGTCTCTTTGGGTAGAGGACTAGATGGTGAGATAATGTGCATGTTTTCAGTGTGAATGTTGTTGATGTTGTCTCTTTGGGTAGAGGACTAGATGGTGAGATAATGTGCATGTTTACAGTGTGAATGTTGTGATGTTGTCTCTTTGGGTAGAGGACTAGATGGTGAGATAATGTGCATGTTTACAGTGTGAATGTGTTGATGTTTGTCTCTTTGGGTAGAGGACTAGATGGTGAGATAATGTGCATGTTTTCAGTGTGAATGTTTGTGATGTTGTCTCTTTGGGTAGAGGACTAGATGGTGAGATAATGTGCATGTTTACAGTGTGAATGTTTGATGTTGTCTCTTTGGGTAGGAGGACTAGATGGTGAGATAATGTGCATGTTTACAGTGTGAATGTGTTGATGTCTCTTTGGGTAGAGGACTAGATGGTGAGATAATGTGCATGTTTTCAGTGTGAATGTTGTGATGTTGTCTCTTTGGGTAGAGGACTAGATGGTGAGATAATGTGCATGTTTACAGTGTGAATGTTGTGATGTTGTCTCTTTGGGTAGAGGACTAGATGGTGAGATAATGTGCATGTTTACAGTGTGAATGTTGTGATGTTGTCTCTTTGGGTAGAGGACTAGATGGTGAGATAATGTGCATGTTTACAGTGTGAATGTGTTGATGTTGTCTCTTTGGGTAGAGGACTAGATGGTGAGATAATGTGCATGTTTTCAGTGTGAATGTGTTGATGTTTATTCACGTGTTTGTCCTCAGGTGAGAGGGAAAGTAGGTTGTCCTCAGGTGAGAGGAAAGTGTGGTTGTCCTCAGGTGAGAATGTGTTGTCCTCAGGTGAGAGGAAAGTGTTGTCCTCAGGTGAGAGAAACGTTAGTTAAAGATGACTCAGTCGTCAGGTTTTATTACAGTTGGATCAAAAAACATGTTTTACTTTTTACATTTTTAAATCTCACCTCACCTGGATCTTTTTGCATAATTTGGTTTTGCCTGATGGTGTTTTCACGTACAAACATACTGTATCTATCTCCATGTTTTACAGATACACATCTCATCTCTTTCTCTAGATAAAGAGAGAGAGAGAGAGAGATTTAGAGAGATGGAGGGAGGGAGGGATAATGTGCATATCACAGGGAGGTTGTGGGAGATGTCTCTTTGGGTAGGGAGGGTAGATGGTGGAGATAATGTATATCAGAGGGCATGTCCTCTACCCTACATGTACTATTAAAATGTCTATCATTTGTCAGAGGGTATGTGGTGGTATTATTTTAAGTAATGATGGTGAGATAATGTGCAATGTTTACAGAGGGCATGTGAATTTTAATAGTAATGTATATCAGAGGGTATGTGGTGTCTTAATAGTAATGTATAATCAGAGGGTATGTGGTGGTATTATTTTTAATAGGATGAGATATGTGGTGATTATAATAGTAATGTATATCAGAGGGTATGTGGTGGTATTATTTTAATAGTAATGTATGTCAGAGGGTATGTGGTGGTATTATTTTAATAGTAATGTATGTCAGAGGGTATGTGGTGGTATTATTTTAATAGTAATGTATATCAGAGGGTATGTGGTGGTATTATTTTAATAGTAATGTATGTCAGAGGGTATGTGGTGGTATTATTTTAATAGTAATGTATATCAGAGGGTATGTGGTGGTATTATTTTAATAGTAATGTATGTCAGAGGGTATGTCGTGGTATTATTTTAATAGTAATGTATGTCAGAGGGTATGTCGTGGTATCATTGCTGTGTTGTTGTGTATATGGGTCAGGTGTCCTGCTGGGCTGGAGCTAAGATCTGTAGCAGGATCCCACAGGGATGCTCTTAGTCGGGACAACCCCCTCTCCTCTGTCAGCCTCCACACCACGCGCACACACACACACACACACACACACACACACACACACACACACACACATCATCACACATCACACATCATCACACACACACACACACACACACACACACACACACACACACACACACACATCACACCTCTGTCAGGCTTCTCCAATGTACTATGTTGCAGCATGTAAGTCTGACTGGTACATTGTTCTGTACAGACCAGTGGCTCTAGAGTGACATGGAGTGATATGGATTTATTTTATGGTAATGGTATGGAGGGTATGTGGTGGTATGGATGATATGGAGGATATGGAGTGATATGGAGTGGTATGGAGTGGTATGGATTGATATGGAGTGACCATGTGGCTCTATGAGTGATTATGGAGAGGCATGGAGTGGCATATGGCACGTATGGAGTGGTATGGATGATATGGATGATTACGGAGTGATGATTTTAACAGATGATACAGGAGTGGTATGATGATTACGATGATATGATTACGATGTGGCAGATGGAACGATGGGCACGTGATGGCATGTGGTATGGATTACGTGATGATTTTAATAGATATGGATGGCATGATGATGGAGGATGATATGGATGATTATGGAATGATGATGGAGGGCATGTGGTGGCATTATGAATAGTGGCATGGAGTGGTATGATGGCATTATCTTTTAATATGAGTGGCATGATATTACGGATGATGTATGGAATGGTATGGAGATGGCATTATGGAGTGATATGGAGTGATGGGATGATATGGGAGTGATATGGAGTGGTATGAGTGATATGGATGTGGTATGATACGATGATTACGATGGCAGTGGTGATATGGATGATATGGAGTGATATGGATGATTACGTGATATGGAGTGATTACGGAGCATGGTATGGAGTGGTATGGAGTGGTATGGAGTGGTATGAGATCACGATGGCAGTGATATGGAGTGATATGGAGGATGATGGATGATATGGATGGCATGGATGGCACGTATGAGTGATATGGAGTGATATGGACGGATAAGGTGATTACGATGGGCATATGGAGTGGGCACGATGGATTACGATGATGGACGTGGTATGGCACGGATGGTAGGATGTTGGATGATATGGAGTGGTATGTGGTGGTATGGTAATGGATATGGATGATATGAATAGTGGATGATCACGGATGGCGACTGATGGGCATGGGATGGCATTACGATGTGATATGGCATGGGTATGGAGTGATTATGGGTGGTATGATCCCGAGGGCATATGGAGTGATTATCTGTGCATATGGAGAGGGATGATTGGGAATAGGATATGAGTGGTATGATGGCATATGGAGTGGTATGGATTACACACACATGATATGGAGTGATATACGAGTGGTATGGATGGATATGGATGATATGGCATGATGGCATTATGATTGGTATGATTAGGATATGGCACGGATGATGGATGGCATGGAGTGATTATGGAGTGGTATGGATTATGTGGTATGGCATGATGGATATGGATGATTATGGATGGTATGTCAGAGTGGTATGGAGGCATGATATGGATGATGTATGGGGCACGGGTGATTACGATGGTATGGATGATGATGGCATGATGATATGATGATTACGGTGGCATGATGATTACGTATGATATGGGGATGATTAACAGTGCGATGATGGATGGTATGGAGTGATGGGTGGAGTGGTATGATGTGATATGGATGGTGATGGATGATGGAGGGTATGGATGGTATGGAGTGATATGGAGTGATATGATTGGTATGGCATGATGGTGGTATGGAATAGTGATATGGATGATTACGATGGCATGATTACGATGGGTGATATGGATGGTATGAGGGTATGATGATTACGATGATTAGGGTATGGAGTGGCATTTATGGTATGATTACGATGATATGGAGTGATATGGAGTGATATGGAGTGGTATGGATGATATGGAGTGATATGGATGTGGTATGGATGATATGGAGTGATATGGAGTGGTTATGGAGTGATATGGATGATTATGGAGTGATATGGAGTGGCATGGATGGCATGGATGTCGTGGTATATGGAGTGGTGTATGGAGGGTATGATGATTACGATGGTATGGATGATATGATGATTACGGATGATGATGATGGGCATGGAGCCTGATACCACGATGGCAGTGATCATGGATGATCATCATCATGGCATGATGGGCATGATGATTACGATGATTGATATGGAGTGATGGCATTACGATGGCTGGAGTGATATGGATGGTATGGAGGCATATGGAGTGATATGGATGGTATGGAGTGATATGGAGTGATATGGAGTGATATGGAGTGGTATGATGGGATGGAGTGATTACGGATATGGATGATTACGATGGTATGGAGGATATGGATGATATGGAAGATGATTGGATGGATGGCATGAGGATATGGATGGTATGGAGGATGATATGGAGTGGTATGGGGTGATGATTAGTGATGATTACGATGATTACGGATGGCATGATGGCATGGTGGATGGGGTTATGGATGATTATGATGGAGGATATGGAGTGGTATGGAGGATATGGAGGGCATGGAGGATATGGAGTGGCATGGATGATATGGATGGAGGTATGGAGGGTATGGAGGATATGGAGGATATGGAGTGGTATGGAGTGATATGGAGTGATATGGATGATATGGAGTGGCATATGGAGTGGTATGGAGATGATATGATGGCATGGAAGTGGCATGGAGGATGGGGCATGATGATGGCATATTACGATGGGTATGGAGATGATTATGGATGATGATATGGATGATTACGATGGCATGGGCAGTGGTATGAGTGGTATGGATGGCGCTGATGATTACGGTATGATTACGATGGGATGGCATGATGGAGATGATGGCATGGATGGTATGGAGTGGCATGATGATACGGAGATGGAGTGGCATGGATTACGATGGCATGATGATTACGGATGGCATGGAGTGGCATGGATGATGGATGGCATGGATGATTACGATGGCATGGATGGCATGATGATATGGAGTGACGGATGATTACGATGATTGATGATTACCGCGATGATTACGATGATTGGCATGATGGGCATGATGATTACGTGATGGCATGATATTACGATGATTGATGATTACGATGATGATGACGGATGATTACGGATAGATGATTACGGATCGGCATGATCACGATGATTACGATGGCATGATGGCATGATGACACGATGATTACGATGGCATGATGGCATGATGATTACGATGATTACGGATGATATGATGGCACATGATTACGGCATGATTACGGATGACATGATGGCATGATGATTACGATGATTACGGATGGCATGGATAGCATGGCACGATGATTACGATGGCATGATGGCATGATTACGATGATTACGATGATGGATGCGGATGATGAGTGGCATGGATGATACGGATGGATATGGATGATATGGATGGCATGATGGCATAAAGTGATGATGATGCATGGAGTGATGATGGTACGGAGGGCATGGAGGATGATATGATGGTACGGATGGCAGTGGCATGATTATGGACGATGGCATGGATGATATGGAGTGGTATGGATGATTACGGATGATGATGGACGGGATGATTACGGATGGCATGATGATTACGGATGATGGATGATGATTGGACGGTATGGAGGATATGGAGGGCATGATGATATGGAGGATATGGAGGATTATGGAGGATATGGATGGCATGGATGATTACGATGATGACATGATGGCACGATGATTATGATGATGGGGCATGGAGACATGGATGATGATGATATGGATGATATGATGATTACGGATAGATATGGATGGCATGATGATTACATATGGAGTGGCATGATGGGGCATGGAGGATATGGAGTGATATGGATGGCATGAGTGATATGGAGTGGCATGGAGTGGCATGATGGACGATGATGATGGCATGATTACGATATGGATGGCATGATGATGGAGGATATGGAGGCATGATGATTACGATGATTACGATGATTACGGAGCGATTGGACGTGGCATGGCATGATGATTACGATGATTACACATACGGATGCCGATGATATGGACGTGATGGATTATGATGATTATATGGATGATTACGGAGGATGATTATGGACATGGAGGATGGAGTGACGATGGCATGGATGATTGGAGTGATATGGAGGATATGGAGTTATGGATGGCATGGATGGGCACGTGATGATTGACATGGATGGCATGATGGCATGGATGGCATGATGGCATGATGATGATGGCATGATGATTAGGATTACGATGATTATGATGATTACGATGATGGAGTGATGATTACGATGATGGCATGGATACATGGATGATTACGGATGATTATGGAGGATATGGATGATATGGATGATTGGAGGATATGAGATGATATGGACGGATGATTACACATGGAGTGATTGGATGGTATGGGGTGATTGGAGGATGAGTTACGATGATTGGATGGCATGGATGGTATGGAGTGGTATGACGTGATGGCACGATGGTATGGAGTGATATGGAGTGGCATGGAGGATATGGATGATTACGATGGACGATGGATTACGATATGATGATTATGGATAGATATGGAGTGGTATGGGGTGATTGGATGATGATGATGATTACGATGGAGTGGCATGGACGGTATATACAGGATATGGAGTGATTGGAGGATTACGATGATTGGATGGCATGATGATTACGGAGTGGTATGGAGTGGCATGTGATGATTACGATGATTGATGGAGGATATGATTGACGATGATATGGAGTGGCAGGGTGGCATGGAGTGATATGGAGGATATGATGGCATGGAGTGGCATGATGACATGGAGTGATGGAGGATATGGAGTGGCATGGATGGCATGGAGGATATGGATGATATGGAGTGGTATGGAGGATATGATATGGAGTGGTATGGAGTGGCATGTGGTGAATGGAGGGTATGGAGTGGCATGGAGGATATGGAGGATATGGAGGATATGGAGTGGCATGATGGATATGGAGGATATGGAGTGGTATGGAGATATGGAGGGCATGGAGTGATATGGAGGATATATATATATGGAGGATATGGGGTGGTATGGAGGATATGGAGGATATGGAGTGGTATGGAGGATATGGATGGTATGGAGGATATGGAGTGGTATGGAGGATATGAGTGGTATGAGTGGTATGGAGGATATGGAGTGGCATGAGTGATATGGAGTGGTATGGAGGATATGGAGTGGTATGGAGTGGTATGGAGTGATATGGAGTGATATGGAGGATATGGAGTGATATGAGGAAGGGAGGGTATGGGAGTGGTATGGAGTGATATGGGAGTGGTATGGAGTGATATGGAGTGGTATGGAGTGATAGGGGTGATATGGGGTGGTATGGAGTGATATGGAGTGGTATGGAGTGGTATGGGGTGGTATGGAGTGATATGAGAGTGGTATGAGTGATATGGAGTGGTATGGAGTGGTATGGAGTGATATGGAGTGATATGGAGGATATGGAGTGGTATGGAGTGATATGGAGTGATATGGAGTGGTATGGAGTGATATGGAGTGGTATGGAGTGGTATGGAGTGGTATGGAGTGATATGGAGTGGTATGGAGTGATATGGAGTGGTATGGAGTGGTATGGAGGATATGGAGTGGTATGGAGTGATATGGAGTGGTATGGAGTGATATGGATGGATATGGAGTGGCATGGAGTGGCATGGAGTGA
>NW_026279080.1:122500-125157 GCF_023373465.1 Oncorhynchus keta | reverse complement strand
TAATCTAGTATCCTCTACCATAGAGGCATTACTAATCTAGTATCCTCTACCATAGAGGCATTACTAATCTAGTATCCTCTACCATAGTGGCACCTCATCTAGTATCCTCTCTACCATAGGGCATTACTAATCTAGTATCCTCTACCATAGAGGCATTACTAATCTAGTATCCTCTACCATAGAGGCATTACTAATCTAGTATCCTCTACCATAGAGGCATTACTAATCTAGTATCCTCTACCATAGTGGCATTACTAATCTAGTATCCTCTACCATAGTGGCATTACTAATCTAGTATCCTCTACCATAGAGGCATTACTAATCTAGTATCCTCTACCATAGAGGCATTACTAATCTAGTATCCTCTACCATAGAGGCATTACTAATCTAGTATCCTCTACCATAGAGGCATTACTAATCTAGTATCCTCTACCATAGTGGCATTACTAATCTAGTATCCTCTACCACAGTGGCATTACTAATCTAGTATCCTCTACCATAGAGGCATTACTAATCTAGTATCCTCTACCATAGAGGCATTACTAATCTAGTATCCTCTACCATAGAGGCATTACTAATCTAGTATCCTCTACCATAGAGGCATTACTAATCTAGTATCCTCTACCATAGAGGCATTACTAATCTAGTATCCTCTACCATAGAGGCATTACTAATCTAGTATCCTCTACCATAGTGGCATTACTAATCTAGTATCCTCTACCATAGAGGCATTACTAATCTAGTATCCTCTACCATAGAGCCACCTCATCTAGTATCCTCTACCATAGAGGCATTACTAATCTAGTATCCTCTACCATAGAGGCATTACTAATCTAGTATCCTCTACCATAGAGGCACCTCATCTAGTATCCTCTACCACAGTGGCACTTCATCTAGTATCCTCTACCATAGAGCCACCTCATCTAGTATCCTCTACCATAGAGGCATTACTAATCTAGTATACTCTACCACAGTGGCACTTCATCTAGTATCCTCTACCATAGTGGCATTACTAATCTAGTATCCTCTACCATAGAGGCATTACTAATCTAGTATCCTCTACCATAGAGGCACCTCATCTAGTATCCTCTACCATAGAGGCATTACTAATCTAGTATCCTCTACCACAGTGGCATTACTAATCTAGTATCCTCTACCACAGTGGCATTACTAATCTAGTATCCTCTACCACAGTGGCATTACTAATCTAGTATCCTCTACCACAGTGGCATTACTAATCTAGTATCCTCTACCATAGAGGCATTACTAATCTAGTATCCTCTACCATAGAGGCATTACTAATCTAGTATCCTCTACCATAGTGGCATTACTAATCTAGTATCCTCTACCATAGAGGCATTACTAATCTAGTATCCTCTACCATAGAGGCACCTCATCTAGTATCCTCTACCATAGAGGCATTACTAATCTAGTATCCTCTACCATAGAGGCATTACTAATCTAGTATCCTCTACCATAGAGGCATTACTAATCTAGTATCCTCTACCATAGAGGCATTACTAATCTAGTATCCTCTACCATAGAGGCATTACTAATCTAGTATCCTCTACCATAGAGGCACCTCATCTAGTATCCTCTACCATAGAGGCACCTCATCTAGTATCCTCTACCATAGAGGCATTACTAATCTAGTATCCTCTACCATAGAGGCATTACTAATCTAGTATCCTCTACCATAGAGGCACCTCATCTAGTATCCTCTACCATAGAGGCATTACTAATCTAGTATCCTCTACCATAGAGGCATTACTAATCTAGTATCCTCTACCATAGAGGCATTACTAATCTAGTATACTCTACCACAGTGGCATTACTAATCTAGTAGCCTCTACCACAGTGGCATTACTAATCTAGTATCCTCTACCATAGAGGCATTACTAATCTAGTATCCTCTACCATAGAGGCATTACTAATCTAGTATCCTCTACCATAGAGGCATTACTAATCTAGTATCCTCTACCATAGTGGCATTACTAATCTAGTATCCTCTACCATAGAGGCATTACTAATCTAGTATCCTCTACCATAGAGGCATTACTAATCTAGTATCCTCTACCATAGAGGCATTACTAATCTAGTATCCTCTACCATAGAGGCATTACTAATCTAGTATCCTCTACCATAGAGGCATTACTAATCTAGTATCCTCTACCACAGTGGCATTACTAATCTAGTATCCTCTACCATAGTGGCATTACTAATCTAGTATCCTCTACCATAGAGGCATTACTAATCTAGTATCCTCTACCATAGAGGCATTACTAATCTAGTATCCTCTACCATAGAGCCACCTCATCTAGTATCCTCTACCACAGTGGCATTACTAATCTAGTATCCTCTACCATAGAGGCATTACTAATCTAGTATCCTCTACCATAGAGGCATTACTAATCTAGTATCCTCTACCATAGAGGCATTACTAATCTAGTATCCTCTACCATAGAGGCATTACTAATCTAGTATCCTCTACCATAGAGGCATTACTAATCTAGTATCCTCTACCATAGAGGCATTACTAATCTAGTATCCTCTACCATAGAGGCATTACTAATCTAGTATCCTCTACCATAGAGGCATTACTAATCTAGTATCCTCTACCATAGAGGCATTACTAATCTAGTATCCTCTACCATAGA
>NW_026279080.1:105000-117500 GCF_023373465.1 Oncorhynchus keta | reverse complement strand
CAGTAACAGGGTTGACAGTAACAGGGTTGACAGTAACAGGGTTGGCCCCGACAGGGTTGACAGTAACAGGGTTGACAGTAACAGGGTTGAGAGTAACAGGGTTGACCCCAACAGTGTTGACAGTAACAGGGTTGACAGTAACAGGGTTGACCCCAACAGGGTTGACAGTAACAGGGTTGACAGTGACATGGTTGACAGTAACAGGGTTGACCCCAACAGGGTTGACAGTAACAGGGTTGACCCCAACAGGGTTGACCCCAACAGGGTTGACAGTAACAGGGTTGACACCAACAGGGTTGACAGTGACATGGTTGACAGTAACAGGGTTGACAGTAACAGGGTTGACAGTAACAGGGTTGACCCCAACAGGGTTGACAGTAACAGGGTTGACCCCAACAGGGTTGACCCCAACAGGGTTGACAGTAACAGGGTTGACAGTAACAGGGTTGACAGTAACAGGGTTGACAGTAACAGGGTTGACAGTAACAGGGTTGACCCCAACAGGGTTGACAGTAACAGGGTTGACCCCAACAGGGTTGACCCCAACAGGGTTGACAGTAACAGGGTTGACAGTAACAGGGTTGACAGTAACAGGGTTGACAGTAACAGGGTTGACAGTAATAGGGTTGACCCCAACAGGGTTGACAGTAACAGGGTTGACAGTAACAGGGTTGACAGTGACATGGTTGACAGTAACAGGGTTGACAGTAACAGGGTTGACCCCAACAGGGTTGACAGTAACAGGGTTGACCCCAACAGGATTGACAGTTACAGGGTTGACCCCAACAGAGTTGACCCCAACAGGGTTGACAGTAACAGGGTTGACAGTAACAGGGTTGACAGTAACAGGGTTGACACCAACAGGGTTGACAGTAACAGGGTTGACAGTAACAGGGTTGACCGTAACAGGGTTGACCCCAACAGGGTTGACAGCAACAGGGTTGACCCCAACAGGGTTGACCCCAACAGGGTTGACAGTAACAGGGTTGACAGTAACAGGGTTGACAGTAACAGGGTTAATGATTTCATCGTTTCATCATTCAGTAGAAATGGAAGCTTGGGTAAAAGAGTCCAACCAGTCCACTTCCTTTTACACCGATTTGACTATTAGATGTTCAATGTTCCTTTTAAATACATATTTAAATGAGAGTTCAGTTCACGTGACACGGTTGACCTTAAAATGAGGAACAGGTATTTTGTCCCCCCTTCATGTGAACCACTAAATCACATGAAATAATCATCTTCAGAACATGACGACATGTTGGGGTTTAGTGGGTTGACCCCTAAAGGTCACAGGGGGATTTTGGCCCTTTAGCGAGTTTTGTTCACGTACATTTTCCATGTGATCTGTATGATCCATTTAAACTAGAGAACCACACGACTGTACCAAGTTTGTATTTTTATCTGTTTTAAAACAGAAACGGAAAAAAGTTCGAAATAAAAATAAATCTGCAACGGGATTTTACATTTAAAGGGGCCAAACTCCAACAACTTCCTGACACACACGGGGGGTACATACATACATAACAGGTTAAAGGTCATCATCTTCTGTTAAAATCCAATATTGGTGCACAAGGCACTCATTTCGTGGAAAGACCCAGCTACAGCAGGCCTCTCTTCACCCTATTCCCTACGTAGTGCTGTCCTTTTGACCAGGGTTACACCGGAGGAATCTGAGTAGGGTGCCATTTGAGACACAGGAGAAGTGAAGGCCTGCTGCCGGCTTCACTGTCTGATTTAAGGTCATTCCCCAAGTACAGAGTCGGGCTTAACGGGAGAGCTAGATATCTATGACCTCATTGAAGGGATTACTGTGTTTATCATAAATATACTCAATGTACTGAGATACAGACAGAGAGAGAGTGAGAGAGAGAGAGAGAGAGAGAGTGAAGAGATAGAAAGAGAGAGAGAGAGGAGGGAGAGAGAGAGAAGAGATAGAGAGTGAGAGAGAGAGAGAGAGAGAGAGGGAGAGAGAGAGAGAGAGAGAGAGAGAGAGAGAGAGGGAGAGAGAGAGAGAGAGAAAACAGAGAGAGAGAGAGAGAGAGAGAGAGAGAGAAAAGAGAGAGAGAGAGAGAGAGAGAGAGAGAGAGAGAGAAAGAGAGAGAGAGAGAGGGAGGGAGAGAGAGAGAAAGAGAAAAGAGAGAGAGAGAGAGAGAGAGAGAGAGAGAGAGAGAGAGAGAGAGAGAGAGAGAGAGAGAGAGAGAGAGGAGAGAGAGAGGGAGAGACAGAGAGAGAGAGGGAGAGAGAGAGAGAGAGAATGAGAAAAGATAGAGAGAAAGAGAGATATAGAGAAAGGGAGAGAGAGAGAGAGGGAGGGAGAACGAGGGAGAGACGGAGGGCGAGAGAGAGGAGGGTGAGACTCTGGGGGAGAGACTGGGGTTTCATGATAATGTTCTACAGCTCTATAGTAAATCTTGTATTTTATTGTTCCTACTACAACGCTAACGAAGGTAGGTATTATTGTATGTGATACACATTCATCACTTACTGGCATGGAACCTCTCAAATAAAGCAATCTGCAGTGACAGGAGGAGATGAACAGAGATTGATACTGATATAGGAGAAGTGTAGAGGAGATTAGACCTGGACACACACACACACGCACGCACGCACGCACGCACACACACAGAGAGAGATTAGATCTGTGCAGATAGCATTTCAGCAACGCTGATTTGCAACTCTGTAAGATAGGTACAGTTACACACCTGCCACCAGACTAAAACAGTATACTCACACACTCTACTGATGTTCTGCCCTCACATTTATAATGATGTTCTGCCCCCACATTCCTACTGATGTTCTGCTCCCACATTCCTACTGATGTTCTGCCCCAACATTCATACTGATGTTCTGCCCCCACATTCCTACTGATGTTCTGCTCCACATTCCTACTGATGTTCTGCCCCCACATTCCTACTGATGTTCTGCTCCCACATTCATACTGATGTTCTGCCCCACATTCCTACTGATGTTCTGCCCCAACATTCATACTGATGTTCTGCCCTCACATTCATGCTGATGTTCTGCTCCCACATTCCTACTGATGTTCTGCTCCCACATTCCTACTGATGTTCTGCCCCCACATTCCTACTGATGTTCTGCTCCCACATTCCTACTGATGTTCTGCCCCCACATTCCTACTGATGTTCTGCTCCCACATTCCTACTGATGTTCTGCCCCACATTCCTACTGATGTTCTGCCCCAACATTCATACTGATGTTCTGCCCTCACATTCATGCTGATGTTCTGCTCCCACATTCCTACTGATGTTCTGCTCCCACATTCCTACTGATGTTCTGCTCCCACATTCCTACTGATGTTCTGCCCCCACATTCCTACTGATGTTCTGCCCCAACATTCATACTGATGTTCTGCCCTCACATTCATGCTGATGTTCTGCTCCCACATTCCTACTGATGTTCTGCCCCACATTCCTACTGATGTTCTGCCCCACATTCCTACTGATGTTCTGCCCTCACATTCCTACTGATGTTCTGCTCCCACATTCCTACTGATGTTCTGCCCCCACATTCCTACTGATGTTCTGCCCCAACATTCATACTGATGTTCTGCCCTCACATTCATGCTGATGTTCTGCTCCCACATTCCTACTGATGTTCTGCCCCCACATTCCTACTGATGTTCTGCCCCACATTCCTACTGATGTTCTGCCCTCACATTCCTACTGATGTTCTGCCCCACATTCCTACTGATGTTCTGCCCTCACATTCCTACTGATGTTCTGCCCCCACATTCATACTGATGTTCTGCCCCACATTCATACTGATGTTCTGCCCTCACATTCATACTGATGTTCTGCCCTCACATTCCTACTGATGTTCTGCCCCAACATTCATACTGATGTTCTGCCCTCACATTCCTACTGATGTTCTGCCCCCACATTCATACTGATGTTCTGCCCTCACATTCATACTGATGTTCTGCCCTCACATTCCTACTGATGTTCTGCCCTAACATTCATACTGATGTTCTGCCCCCACATTCATACTGATGTTCTGCCCCAACATTCATACTGATGTTCTGCCCTCACATTCATACTAATGTTCTGCCCCCACATTCATACTGATGTTCTGCCCTCACATTCATACTGATGTTCTGCCCTCACATTCATACTAATGTTCTGCCCTCACATTCATGCTGATGTTCTGCCCTCACATTCCTACTGATGTTCTGCCCCAACATTCATACTGATGTTCTGCCCTCACATTCATGCTGATGTTCTGCCCTCACATTCATACTAATGTTCTGCCCTCACATTCATACTAATGTTCTGCCCCACATTCATACTGATGTTCTGCCCTCACATTCATGCTGATGTTCTGCCCTCACATTCATACTAATGTTCTGCCCCAACATTCATACTGATGTTCTGCCCTCACATTCATGCTGATGTTCTGCCCTCACATTCATACTAATGTTCTGCCCTCACATTCATACTAATGTTCTGCTCCCATTCATACTGATGTTCTGCCCTCACATTCATGCTGATGTTCTGCCCTCACATTCATACTGATGTTCTGCCCCCACATTCATACTGATGTTCTGCCCTCACATTCATACTGATGTTCTGCCCTCACATTCATACTGATGTTCTGCCCTCACATTCATACTGATGTTCTGCCCTCACATTCAAACTGATGTTCTGCCCCAACATTCATACTGATGTTCTGCCCTCACATTCATGCTGATGTTCTGCCCTCACATTCATACTGATGTTCTGCCCTCACATTCATACTGATGTTCTGCCCTCACATTCATGCTGATGTTCTGCCCTCACATTCATACTGATGTTCTGCCCTCACATTCATACTGATGTTCTGCCCTCACATTCATGCTGATGTTCTGCCCTCACATTCATACTGATGTTCTGCCCCCACATTCATACTGATGTTCTGCCCTCACATTCATACTGATGTTCTGCCCTCACATTCATGCTGATGTTCTGCCCTCACATTCCTACTGATGTTCTGCCCTCACATTCAAACTGATGTTCTGCCCCAACATTCATACTGATGTTCTGCCCTCACATTCCTACTGATGTTCTGCCCTCATATTCAAACTGATGTTCTGCCCTCACATTCATACTAATGTCCTGCCCTCACATTTATACTGATGTTCTGCCCTCACATTCATACTGATGTTCTGCCCTCACATTCACACTGATGTTCTGCCCTCACATTCAAACTGATGTTCTGCCCCAACATTCATACTGATGTTCTGCCCTCACATTCATACTGATGTTCTGCCCTCACATTCATACTGATGTTCTGCCCTCACATTCATACTGATGTTCTGCCCTCACATTCCTACTGATGTTCTGCCCCCACATTCCTACTGATGTTCTGCCCCCACATTCATACTGATGTTCTGCCCTCACATTCATACTGATGTTCTGCCCTCACATTCATACTGATGTTCTGCCCCCACATTCATACTGATGTTCTGCCCTCACATTCATGCTGATGTTCTGCCCTCACATTCATACTGATGTTCTGCCCTCACATTCATGCTGATGTTCTGCCCTCACATTCATGCTGATGTTCTGCCCCAACATTCATACTGATGTTCTGCCCTCACATTCATACTGATGTTCTGCCCTCACATTCATACTGATGTTCTGCCCTCACATTCATACTGATGTTCTGCCCCCACATTCATACTGATGTTCTGCCCTCACATTCATGCTGATGTTCTGCCCTCACATTCATACTGATGTTCTGCCCCCACATTCATACTGATGTTCTGCCCTCACATTCATGCTGATGTTCTGCCCTCACATTCATACTGATGTTCTGCCCTCACATTCATACTGATGTTCTGCCCTCACATTCATACTGATGTTCTGCCCTCACATTCATACTGATGTTCTGCCCTCACATTCATACTAATGTTCTGCCCCCACATTCATACTGATGTTCTGCCCTCACATTCATACTGATGTTCTGCCCTCACATTCATGCTGATGTTCTGCCCTCACATTCATACTGATGTTCTGCCCTCACATTCAAACTGATGTTCTGCCCCAACATTCATACTGATGTTCTGCCCTCACATTCATGCTGATGTTCTGCCCTCACATTCATACAATGTTCTGCCCTCACATTCATACTGATGTTCTGCCCCCACATTCATGCTGATGTTCTGCCCTCACATTCATACTAATGTTCTGCCCTCACATTCATACTGATGTTCTGCCCTCACATTCATGCTGATGTTCTGCCCTCACATTCATACTAATGTTCTGCCCCACATTCATACTGATGTTCTGCCCTCACATTCATACTGATGTTCTGCCCTCACATTCATGCTGATGTTCTGCCCTCACATTCATACTAATGTTCTGCCCCAACATTCATACTGATGTTCTGCCCTCACATTCATACTGATGTTCTGCCCTCACATTCATGCTGATGTTCTGCCCTCATATTCAAACTGATGTTCTGCCCTCACCTTCATACTAATGTTCTGCCCCAACATTTATACTGATGTTCTGCCCTCACATTCATACTAATGTTCTGCCCTCACATTCAAACTGATGTTCTGCCCTCACATTCAAACTGATGTTCTGCCCCAACATTCATACTGATGTTCTGCCCTCACATTCATACTGATGTTCTGCCCTCACATTCATACTGATGTTCTGCCCTCACATTCATACTGATGTTCTGCCCTCACATTCATACTGATGTTCTGCCCTCACATTCATATTGATGTTTTGCCCTCACATTCATACTGACGTTCTGCCCCAACATGTACCCATGGTTACAGCCATCAGACCTGGGTTCAAATAGTATTGGACATACTTTAAAAATATGTTCAGCGCTTGCTTTTTCTTGCCTGGAGTGCCAGATGGACGGGGTATGTTTTAGCCTGCCCTTAGTGCCAGATGGACAGGGTTTGTTTTTGTCTACCCTTAGTGCCAGATGGACAGGGTTTGTTTTAGTCTGCCCTTCGAGCCAGATGGACGGGGTTTGTTTTAGCCTGCCAGGAGTGCCAGATGAATGGGGTGTGCACTCTTTTCTAGTGATTCCATTCCAACAGGCAAGATCAATCAAGCCCAGATGAAGTATTTGAAATGATTTCAAATAGTATTTGAAACCAGGTCTGATAGACATCCCATAATGCCCACAAGGAACATCAAGGATGTGACTTTGAAAACAAGGGATAAAAGAGAGAACAAAGTAATGTTTGAAATAAATAATATTTCCATCCTAACATGTGACCATCAAAGATTCCGCAGGCGTGAGAAGAGAAAACAGAGACAGTGAGTAAAGCCTGTTTAGCAAACTCCAGGCGGTGCTATGAGGACATGAACATAGATGTATTTGCCCACCCACACCAGTGGTTGACACCACTATTTGTATAATTTATTTCATAGTATATCTTGCTCGTCTTTATCAAGGGAGCCAATAATGATGGACATGATTGTATTTAGTGACGATAGACGACCGGTTTTAAGAGGTAGCAGTCTGGAATTGAATCCAGGACCCTTGTTATGTTCGTAGCAATATTGTAATATTACAACACCTTAGCACCCCCCCCCCCCTCCCTCTGCAGCTCTCACTTCCCCCTTTCTCACCATCTCTTCCTGGTTATGTTCACATGGCCTTATCTTTCTGTCAGCCATCTTTTATTTTATTAGCTGTTGTTTAAACCGTGCTGAGCTACTTGCTGTGTTGGGAAGTCCGCACTGTGGACTGTTCTCACTCTCCCCGTGGGAACAGTGTCTATATTGACTAACTGACTATGTCCCAAATGGCACCCTGAACAGGGGCCCATGGTAGTGCACTATAGGGACCAGGGTGTAGTTTGGGACACACACACACTGATAGTAGGCAGGATGCAATAAGGAAGTGTTTTACCAGATCAACAGACAGGGGATGTCCCAGGATGCAACAAGGAAGTGTTTTACCAGATCAACAGACAGGGGCTGTCCCAGGATGCAACAAGGAAGTGTTTTACCAGATCAACAGACAGGGGGCTGTCCCAGGATGCAACAAGGAAGTGTTTTACCAGATCAACAGACAGGGGGCTGTCCCAGGATGCAACAAGGAAGTGTTTTACCAGATCAACAGACAGGGGATGTCCCAGGATGCAACAAGGAAGTGTTTTACCAGATCAACAGACAGGGGGCTGTCCCAGGATGCAACAAGGAAGTGTTTTACCAGATCAACAGACAGGGGCTGTCCCAGGATGCAACAAGGAAGTGTTTTACCAGATCAACAGACAGGGGGCTGTCCCAGGATGCAACAAGGAAGTGTTTTACCAGATCAACAGACAGACAGGGGCTGTCCCAGGATGCAACAAGGAAGTGTTTTACCAGATCAACAGACAGGGGGCTGTCCCAGGATGCAACAAGGAAGTGTTTTACCAGATCAACAGACAGGGGGCTGTCCCAGGATGCAACAAGGAAGTGTTTTACCAGATCAACAGACAGGGGCTGTCCCAGGATGCAACAAGGAAGTGTTTTACCAGATCAACAGACAGGGGGCTGTCCCAGGATGCAACAAGGAAGTGTTTTACCAGATCAACAGACAGGGGGCTGTCCCAGGATGCAACAAGGAAGTGTTTTACCAGATCAACAGACAGGGGGATGTCCCAGGATGCAATAAGGAAGTGTTTTACCAGATCAACAGACAGGGGGATGTCCCAGGATGCAACAAGGAAGTGTTTTACCAGATCAACAGACAGGGGGCTGTCCCAGGATGCAACAAGGAAGTGTTTTACCAGATCAACAGACAGGGGGCTGTCCCAGGATGCAACAAGGAAGTGTTTTACCAGATCAACAGACAGGGGGCTGTCCCAGGATGCAACAAGGAAGTGTTTTACCAGATCAACAGACAGGGGGATGTCCCAGGATGCAACAAGGAAGTGTTTTACCAGATCAACAGACAGGGGGCTGTCCCAGGATGCAACAAGGAAGTGTTTTACCAGATCAACAGACAGGGGCTGTCCCAGGATGCAACAAGGAAGTGTTTTACCAGATCAACAGACAGGGGGCTGTCCCAGGATGCAACAAGGAAGTGTTTTACCAGATCAACAGACAGGGGATGTCCCAGGATGCAACAAGGAAGTGTTTTACCAGATCAACAGACAGGGGGATGTCCCAGGATGCAACAAGGAAGTGTTTTACCAGATCAACAGACAGGGGCTGTCCCAGGATGCAACAAGGAAGTGTTTTACCAGATCAACAGACAGGGGCTGTCCCAGGATGCAACAAGGAAGTGTTTTACCAGATCAACAGACAGGGGCTGTCCCAGGATGCAACAAGGAAGTGTTTTACCAGATCAACAGACAGGGGATGTCCCAGGATGCAATAAGGAAGTGTTTTACCAGATCAACAGACAGGGGCTGTCCCAGGATGCAACAAGGGAAGTGTTTTACCAGATCAACAGACAGGGGGATGTCCCAGGATGCAACAAGGAAGTGTTTTACCAGATCAACAGACAGGGGGCTGTCCCAGGATGCAACAAGGAAGTGTTTTACCAGATCAACAGACAGGGGCTGTCCCAGGATGCAACAAGGAAGTGTTTTACCAGATCAACAGACAGGGGATGTCCCAGGATGCAATAAGGAAGTGTTTTACCAGATCAACAGACAGGGGATGTCCCAGGATGCAACAAGGAAGTGTTTTACCAGATCAACAGACAGGGGGCTGTCCCAGGATGCAACAAGGAAGTGTTTTACCAGATCAACAGACAGGGGGCTGTCCCAGGATGCAACAAGGAAGTGTTTTACCAGATCAACAGACAGGGGGATGTCCCAGGATGCAACAAGGAAGTGTTTTACCAGATCAACAGACAGGGGGCTGTCCCAGGATGCAACAAGGAAGTGTTTTACCAGATCAACAGACAGGGGATGTCCCAGGATGCAACAAGGAAGTGTTTTACCAGATCAACAGACAGGGGCTGTCCCAGGATGCAACAAGGAAGTGTTTTACCAGATCAACAGACAGGGGGCTGTCCCAGGATGCAACAAGGAAGTGTTTTACCAGATCAACAGACAGGGGGCTGTCCCAGGATGCAACAAGGAAGTGTTTTACCAGATCAACAGACAGACAGGGGCTGTCCCAGGATGCAACAAGGAAGTGTTTTACCAGATCAACAGACAGGGGCTGTCCCAGGATGCAACAAGGAAGTGTTTTACCAGATCAACAGACAGGGGGGCTGTCCCAGGATGCAACAAGGAAGTGTTTTACCAGATCAACAGACAGGGGCTGTCCCAGGATGCAACAAGGAAGTGTTTTACCAGATCAACAGACAGGGGGCTGTCCCAGGATGCAACAAGGAAGTGTTTTACCAGATCAACAGACAGGGGATGTCCCAGGATGCAACAAGGAAGTGTTTTACCAGATCAACAGACAGGGGCTGTCCCAGGATGCAACAAGGAAGTGTTTTACCAGATCAACAGACAGGGGATGTCCCAGGATGCAATAAGGAAGTGTTTTACCAGATCAACAGACAGGGGATGTCCCAGGATGCAACAAGGAAGTGTTTTACCAGATCAACAGACAGGGGCTGTCCCAGGATGCAACAAGGAAGTGTTTTACCAGATCAACAGACAGGGTCTGAGTTCCAATAGGCACCCTATTGACTTGATAGTACGTCACTACAGACCCCGGTTCATTCCAAGGCCGTGTCACAGCCGGACGTGATTGGATGTCCGATAGGCGGGGCACAATTGGTCCAGCGGTGACCGGGTTTGGGGAGAGTTTGGCCGGGTGGAATAGGGTGCCATGTGGGACTCAGCCTGGGTCAGGCTAGAGAGGTACAGATACTGTAACATGGCTGACAGAGTCACAGTAGAGGTAAATATACTGTAACATGGCGGATAGAGTCACAGTAAAGGTAAATATACTGTAACATGGCTGACAGAGTCACAGTAGAGATACTGTAACATGGCTGACAGAGTCACAGTAGAGGTAAATATACTGTAACATGGCTGATAGAGTCACAGTAGAGGTAAATATACTGTAACATGGCTGATAGAGTCACAGTAAATATACTGTAACCTGGCTGACAGAGTCACAGTAGAGGTAAATATACTGTAACATGGCTGATAGAGTCACAGTAGAGGTAAATATACTGTAACATGGCTGGATAGTCACAGTAGAGGTAAATATACTGTAACATGGCTGATAGAGTCACAGTAAATATACTGTAACATGGCTGACAGAGTCACAGTGAATATACTGTAACCTGGCTGAAAGAGTCACAGTAGAGGTAAATATACTGTAACATGGCTGACAGAGTCAAAGTCGAGGTAAATATACTGTAACCTGGCTGACAGAGTCACAGTAGAGGTAAATATACTGTAACATGGCTGACAGAGTCAAAGTCGAGGTAAATATACTGTAACCTGGCTGACAGAGTCACAGTAGAGGTAAATATACTGTAACCTGGCTGACAGAGTCACAGTAGAGTTAAATATACTGTAACATGGCTGACAGAGTCAAAGTCGAGGTAAGTATACTGTAACATGGCTGACAGAGTCACAGTAGAGTTAAATATACTGTAACATGGCTGACAGAGTCAAAGTCGAGGTAAATATACTGTAACCTGGCTGACAGAGTCACAGTAGAGGTAAATATACTGTAACCTGGCTGACAGAGTCACAGTAGAGGTAAATATACTGTAACCTGGCTAACAGAGTCACAGTAGAGGTAAATATACTGTAACATGGCTGACAGAGTCAAAGTCGAGGTAAATATACTGTAACCTGGCTGACAGAGTCACAGTAGAGGTAAATATACTGTAACATGGCTGACAGAGTCACAGTAGAGGTAAATATACTGTAACATGGCTGACAGAGTCACAGTAGAGGTAAATATACTGTAACATGGCTGACAGAGTCACAGTAGAGGTAAATATACTGTAACATGGCTGACAGAGTCACAGTAGAGGTAAATATACTGTAACATGGCTGACAGAGTCACAGTAGAGGTAAATATACTGTAACATGGCTGACAGAGTCACAGTAGAGGTAAATATACTGTAACATGGCTGACAGAGTCACAGTAGAGGTAAATATACTGTAACCTGGCTGACAGAGTCACAGTAGAGGTAAATATACTGTAACCTGGCTAACAGAGTCACTGTAGAGGTAAAGATACTGTAACCTGGCTGACAGAGTCACAGTAGAGGTAAATATACTGTAACATGGCTGACAGAGTCAAAGTCGAGGTAAATATACTGTAACCTGGCTGACAGAGTCACAGTAGAGGTAAATATACTGTAACATGGCTGACAGAGTCAAAGTCGAGGTAAATATACTGTAACCTGGCTGACAGAGTCACAGTAGAGGTAAATATACTGTAACCTGGCTGACAGAGTCACAGTAGAGGGTAAATATACTGTAACCTGGCTGACAGAGTCACAGTAGAGGTAAATATACTGTAACATGGCTGACAGAGTCACAGTAGAGGGTAAATATACTGTAACATGGCTGACAGAGTCACAGTATAGGTAAATATACTGTA
>NW_026279080.1:82500-100000 GCF_023373465.1 Oncorhynchus keta | reverse complement strand
TATGGAATGATACAGGAGTTCTCCTGACTCCACACAGAGAAGGTGGGCTATGGAATGATACAGGAGTTCTCCTGACTCCACACAGAGAAGGTGGGCTATGGAATGATACAGGAGTTATCCTGACTCCACATTGAGAAGGTGGGCTATGGAATGATACAGGAGTTCTCCTGACTCCACACAGAGAAGGTGGGCTATGGAATGATACAGGAGTTCTCCTGACTCCACACAGAGAAGGTGGGCTATGGAATGATACAGGAGTTCTCCTGACTCCACACAGAGAAGGTGGGCTATGGAATGATACAGGAGTTCTCCTAACTCCACACAGAGAAGGTG
This sequence comes from Oncorhynchus keta, assembly GCF_023373465.1. NCBI lineage: Eukaryota > Metazoa > Chordata > Actinopteri > Salmoniformes > Salmonidae > Oncorhynchus > Oncorhynchus keta. Next base: position 99,667 of record NW_026279080.1, on the reverse strand, counting down.
GGCTATGGAATGATACAGGAGTTCTCCTGACTCCACACAGAGAAGGTGGGCTATGGAATGATACAGGAGTTCTCCTGACTCCACACAGAGAAGGTGGGCTATGGAATGATGATAGGAGTTCTCCTGACTCCACACAGAGAAGGTGGGCTATGGAATGATACAGGAGTTCTCCTGACTCCACACAGAGAAGGTGGGCTATGGAATGATGATAGGAGTTCTCCTGACTCCACACAGAGAAGGTGGGCTATGGAATGATACAGGAGTTCTCCTGACTCCACACAGAGAAGGTGGGCTATGGAATGATGATAGCTCATTCCTTGGACGACTCTGATCCCCTTGGGAAAACTGTGAGGTCATTACAGAGACAGACTGAATGAGATGACTGTGAATGATAGTATAGAATTATAGTATAAGACTCCCAGATTAACTCCTTGATTTGTCCTGAACTGTGGTTTGGTGAGGAGAAGGGTGAACTCCTTGATTTGTCTGAACTGTGTGGTTTGGAGAGGAGAAGGGTGAACTCCTTGATTTGTCCTGAACTGTGTGGTTTGGAGAGGAGGAGGGTGAACTCCTTGATTTGTCCTGAACTGTGGTTTGGAGAGGAGGAGGGTGAACTCCTTGATTTGTCCTGAACTGTGTGGTTTGGAGAGGAGACTGAACTCCTTGATTTGTCCTGACCAGACATGATTCAAACAGTTTTAGAAACTTCAGAGCGTTTTCTATCTTGGCATGAGTAGCAGGAAGTTGAAATTGGGCACGTTATTTATCCTAAAGTGAAAATTCTGCCCCTAGCCCCAAGAGGTTTTAAATACAGCCGGTAGCTTCTGTGTGTTAATTATAGACTGTCTTCCTGTTTGTCTCTGTGTGTTAATTAGAGTCTGTCTTCCTGTTTGTCTCTGTGTGTTAGTGTGTCTTCCTGTATGTCTCTCTGTGTTAGTGTGTCTTCCTGTATGTCTCTGTGTGTTAATTAGAGTCTGTCTTCCTGTTTGTCTCTGTGTGTTAGTGTGTCTTCCTGTTTGTCTCTCTGTGTTAGTGTGTCTTCCTGTATGTCTCTGTGTGTTAATTAGAGTCTGTCTTCCTGTTTGTCTCTGTGTGTTAGTGTGTCTTCCTGTATGTCTCTCTGTGTTAGTGTGTCTTCCTGTTTGTCTCTGTGTGTTAATTAGAGTCTGTCTTCCTGTTTGTCTCTGTGTGTTAGTGTGTCTTCCTGTTTGTCTCTGTGTGTTAGTGTGTCTTCCTGTTTGTCTCTCTGTGTTAGTGTGTCTTCCTGTATGTCTCTCTGTGTTAGTGTGTCTTCCTGTTTGTCTCTGTGTGTTAATTAGAGTCTGTCTTCCTGTTTGTCTCTGTGTGTTAATTAGAGTCTGTCTTCCTGTTTGTCTCTGTGTGTTAGTGTGTCTTCCTATTTGTCTCTGTGTTAGTGTGTCTTCCTGTTTGTCTCTGTGTGTTAGTGTGTCTTCCTGTTTGTCTCTGTGTGTTAGTGTGTCTTCCTGTTTGTCTCTCTGTGTTAGTGTGTCTTCCTGTTTGTCTCTGTGTGTTAGTGTGTCTTCCTGTATGTCTCTGTGTGTTAGTGTGTCTTCCTGTATGTCTCTGTGTGTTAGTGTGTCTTCCTGTATGTCTCTATGTGTTAGTGTGTCTTCCTGTATGTCTCTATGTGTTAGTGTGTCTTCCTGTATGTCTCTGTGTGTTAGTGTGTCTTCCTGTATGTCTCTATGTGTTAGTGTGTCTTCCTGTATGTCTCTATGTGTTAGTCTGTCTTCCTGTATGTCTCTGTGTGTTAGTTTGTCTTCCTGTATGTCTCTATGTGTTAGTTTGTCTTCCTGTATGTCTCTATGTGTTAGTGTGTCTTCCTGTATGTCTCTGTGTGTTAGTCTGTCTTCCTCTATGTCTCTGTGTGTTAGTGTGTCTTCCTGTATGTCTCTATGTGTTAGTCTGTCTTCCTCTATGTCTCTATGTGTTAGTCTGTCTTCCTCTATGTCTCTGTGTTAGTCTGTCTTCCTCTATGTCTCTGTGTGTTAGTCTGTCTTCCTCTATGTCTCTATGTGTTAGTCTGTCTTCCTCTATGTCTCTATGTGTTAGTCTGTCTTCCTCTATGTCTCTGTGTGTTAGTCTGTCTTCCTCTATGTCTCTGTGTGTTAGTCTGTCTTCCTGTATGTCTCTGTGTGTTAGTGTGTCTTCCTCTATGTCTCTGTGTGTTAGTGTGTCTTCCTGTATGTCTCTGTGTGTTAGTCTGTCTTCCTGTATGTCTCTCTGTGTTAGTCTGTCTTCCTCTTTGTCTCTGTGTGTTAGTCTGTCTTCCTCTATGTCTCTGTGTGTTAGTGTGTCTTCCTGTATGTCTCTGTGTGTTAGTGTGTCTTCCTCTATGTCTCTGTGTGTTAGTGTGTCTTCCTGTATGTCTCTGTGTGTTAGTCTGTCTTCCTCTATGTCTCTCTGTGTTAGTGTGTCTTCCTGTATGTCTCTGTGTGTTAGTCTGTCTTCCTGTATGTCTCTCTGTGTTAGTCTGTCTTCCTCTATGTCTCTATGTGTTAGTTTGTCTTCCTGTATGTCTCTATGTGTTAGTGTGTCTTCCTGTATGTCTCTCTGTGTTAGTCTGTCTTCCTGTATGTCTCTGTGTGTTAGTCTGTCTTCCTGTATGTCTCTGTGTGTTAGTCTGTCTTCCTGTATGTCTCTGTGTGTTAGTGTGTCTTCCTGTATGTCTCTGTGTGTTAGTGTGTCTTCCTGTATGTCTCTGTGTGTTAGTCTGTCTTCCTGTATGTCTCTGTGTGTTAGTGTGTCTTCCTCTATGTCTCTGTGTGTTAGTCTGTCTTCCTGTATGTCTCTGTGTGTTAGTCTGTCTTCCTGTATGTCTCTGTGTGTTAGTCTGTCTTCCTGTATGTCTCTGTGTGTTAGTGTGTCTTCCTGTATGTCTCTGTGTGTTAGTGTGTCTTCCTGTATGTCTCTCTGTGTTAATTAGAGTCTGTCTTCCTCTATGTCTCTATGTGTTAGTCTGTCTTCCTCTATGTCTCTATGTGTTAGTCTGTCTTCCTCTATGTCTCTATGTGTTAGTGTGTCTTCCTGTTTGTCTCTATGTGTTAGTGTGTCTTCCTGTATGTCTCTATGTGTTCGTCTGTCTTCCTCTATGTCTCTGTGTTAGTCTGTCTTCCTCTTTGTCTCTGTGTGTTAGTCTGTCTTCCTCTATGTCTCTATGTGTTAGTCTGTCTTCCTCTATGTCTCTATGTGTTCGTCTGTCTTCCTCTATGTCTCTGTGTGTTTGTGATGTCACTCTCTGGCGTGATGCATCTTGTTACCCAGTAGGCCCAACCATTAATACAATTAAATTCCACTACAAACTTTCCCTTTGAAACAAATTAATTAAGATGCTATTATTTAGCCGTTGCAGAGGTTAATGGCCGTCATTAGCAACAAAGGCTACATCCACTATCATTATCCAAACCTGGTTATTTGGACCGTTCTGGATATTTACTGGGCCTGAGATTGATGAGGTCTGATACCCACTGAGACGCTAATGAGCTTTGGAAACATAACACACTCCATCACTGTTCAGGACTGTTACACGCATGCATAGTAATACACACACACACTAATACACACACACACACACAGTAATACACCACACTAATACACACACACACACTGTATGTCACACAGTAATACACATACACACTAATACACACACACACACACAGTAATACACACACACACACAGTAATACACACACACTAATACACACACACAGTAATACACACATACACACTAATACACACACACACACACACTAATACACACACACAGTAATACACACACACACAGTAATACACACACACACACAGTAATACACACACACAGTAATACACACACACAGTAATACACATACACACTAATACACACACACACAGTAATACACATACACACTAATACACACACACACACAGTAATACACACACACACACTAATACACACACACAGTAATACACATACACACTAATACACACACACACACATAATACACATACACACTAATACACACACACACACAGTAATACACATACACACTAATACACATACACACACAGTAATCCACACACACACACAGTAATACACACACACAGTAATACTGTTTGTCACACACACACACACTAATACACACACACTAATACACACACACACAGTAATACACATACACACTAATACGCACACACACACACACAGTAATACACACACACAGTAATACACATACACACTAATACACACACACACTAATACGCACACACACTAATACACACACACAGTAATACACATACACACTAATACGCACACACTAATACACACACACACACACACACTAATACACACACACAGTAATACACACACACACACACTAATACACACACACACACTAATACACACACAGTAATACACATACACTAATACGCACACACACTAATACACACACAGTAATACACACACACACACACACACACACTAATACACACACACAGTAATACACACACACACACACTAATACACACACACAGTAATACACACACACAGTAATACACACACACACACTAATACACACACACAGTAATACACACACACACTAATACACACACACACTAATACACACACACACAGTAATACACACACACACACAGTAATACACACACACACACACACAGTAATACACATACACACTAATACACACACACTAATACACACACACAGTAATACACACACACACACACTAATACACACACACACACACAGTAATACACATACACACTAATACGCACACACACTAATACACACACACAGTAATACACACACACACACTAATACACACAGTAATACACACACACACACACACTAATACACACACACACTAATACACACACACAGTAATACACACACACACACTAATACACACACACTAATGCACACACACACAGTAATACACACTAATACACACACACACACAGTAATACACATACACTAATACGCACACACTAATACACACACAGTAATACACACACACTAATACACACAGTAATACACACACACTAATACACACACACAGTAATACACACACACAGTAATACACACACACAGTAATACACACACACTAATACACACAGTAATACACACACACAGTAATACACACACACACTAATACACACAGTAATACACACACACAGTAATACACACACACAGTAATACACACACACTAATACACACACACACAGTAATACACATACACACTAATACGCACACACACTAATAGCTAGTAGCTCAGTTGGTAGAGCATGGCGCTTGTAACGCCAGGGTAGTGGGTTCGATTCGACCACCCATACGTAGAATGTATGCACACATGACTGTAAGTCGCGGATAAAGCGTCTGCTAAATGGCATATATTATTATATTAATACACACACAGTAATACACACACACTAATACACACAGTAATACACACACACAGTAATACAAACACACAGTAATACACACACACACTAATACACACACACAGTAATACACACACACACACAGTAATACACACACACACACACACACACACACACACACACACACACACACACACACACACACACACACACACACACACACACACACACACACACACACACACACACACACACACACACACACACACACACACACACACACACACACACACACACACACACACACACACACACACAGTTCATCACCGCTCATGACTGTTACAGGGAGCAACCATCTAGGGAACAACATACAGGTACCCACAGTCCTTTGCTCCTGTTGTCTGTGTGCGGACAAGGAAGATAGTGTGACTTTTGAAAGGAAGCAGGAAGTCAACAGTGAAGGGTTGATTGTTTCATGCAGGACACTGTGTGGACGTGAAGAACGCCTGGCAGGGACGTCAACAGTGAAGGGTTGATTGTTTCATGCAGGACACTGTGTGGATGAAGAACGCCTGGCAGGGGCGTCAACAGTGAAGGGTTGATTGTTTCCTGCAGGACACTGTGTGGACGTGAAGAACGCCTGGCAGGGACGTCAACAGTGAAGGGTTGATTGTTTCCTGCAGGACACTGTGTGGACGTGAAGAACGCCTGGCAGGGGCGTCAACAGTGAAGGGTTGATTGTTTCATGCAGGACACTGTGTGGGCGTGAAGAACGCCTGGCAGGGGCGTCAACAGTGAAGGGTTGATTGTTTCATGCAGGACACTGTGTGGACGTGAAGAACGCCTGGCAGGGACGTCAACAGTGAAGGTTGATTGTTTCATGCAGGACACTGTGTGGACGTGAAGAACGCCTGGCGGGGACGTCAACAGTGAAGGGTTGATTGTTTCATGCAGGACACTGTGTGGACGTGAAGAACGCCTGGCGGGGACGTCAACAGTGAAGGGTTGATTGTTTCCTGCAGGACACTGTGTGGACGCGGAAGAACGCCTGGCGGGGACGTCAACAGTGAAGGGTTGATTGTTTCCTGCAGGACACTGTGTGGACGTGAAGAACGCCTGGCACGCCAACAGTGAAGGGGTTGATTGTTTCCTGCAGGACACTGTGTGGACGTGAAGAACGCCTGGCAGGGACGTCAACAGTGAAGGGTTGATTGTTTCATGCAGGACACTGTGTGGACGTGAAGAACGCCTGGCAGGGACGTCAACAGTGAAGGGTTGATTGTTTCATGCAGGACACTGTGTGGACGTGAAGAACGCCTGGCAGGGGACGTCAACAGTGAAGGGTTGATTGTTTCATGCAGGACACTGTGTGGACGTGAAGAACGCCTGGCAGGGACGTCAACGGTGAAGGGTTGATTGTTTCATGCAGGACACTGTGTGGACGTGAAGAACGCCTGGCAGGGACGTCAACGGTGAAGGGTTGATTGTTTCATGCAGGACACTGTGTGGACGTGAAGAACGCCTGGCAGGGACGTCAACAGTGAAGGGTTGATTGTTTCATGCAGGACACTGTGGGACGTGAAGAACGCCTGGCAGGGATGTCAACAGTGAAGGGTTGATTGTTTCATGCAGGACACTGTGTGGACGTGAAGATCGCCTGGCAGGGACGTCAACAGTGAAGGGTTGATTGTTTCATGCAGGACACTGTGTGGACGTGAAGAACGCCTGGCAGGGACGTCAACAGTGAAGGGTTGATTGTTTCATGCAGGACACTGTGTGGACGTGAAGAACGCCTGGCAGGGACGTCAACGGTGAAGGGTTGATTGATTCATGCAGGACACTGTGTGGACGTGAAGAACGCCTGGCAGGGACGTCAACAGTGAAGGGTTGATTGTTTCATGCAGGACACTGTGTGGGCGTGAAGATCGCCTGGCAGGGACGTCAACAGTGAAGGGTTGATTGTTTCATGAAGTACACTGTGTGGACGTGAAGAACGCCTGGCAGGGTCGTCAACAGTGAAGGGTTGATTGTTTCATGCAGGACACTGTGTGGACGTGAAGAACGCTTGGCAGGGACGTCAACAGTGAAGGGTTGATTGTTTCATGCAGGACACTGTGTGGACGTGAAGAACGCCTGGCAGGGGCGTCAACAGTGAAGGGTTGATTGTTTCCTGCAGGACACTGTGTGGACGTGAAGATCGCCTGGCAGGGACGCCAACAGTGAAGGTTGATTGTTTCATGCAGGACACTGTGTGGACGTGAAGAACGCCTGGCAGGGACGTCAACAGTGAAGGGTTGATTGTTTCATGCAGGACACTGTGTGGACGTGAAGAACGCCTGGCAGGGACGTCAACAGTGAAGGGTTGATTGTTTCATGCAGGACACTGTGTGGACGTGAAGAACGCCTGGCAGGGACGTCAACAGTGAAGGTTGATTGTTTCATGCAGGACACTGTGTGGACGTGAAGATCGCCTGGCAGGGACGTCAACAGTGAAGGGTTGATTGTTTCATGCAGGACACTGTGTGGACGTGAAGAACGCCTGGCAGGGACGTCAACGGTGAAGGGTTGATTGTTTCATGCAGGACACTGTGTGGACGTGAAGATCGCCTGGCAGGGACGTCAACAGTGAAGGGTTGATTGTTTCATGCAGGACACTGTGTGGACGTGAAGAACGCCTGGCAGGGACGTCAACAGTGAAGGGCTGATTGTTTCATGCAGGACACTGTGTGGACGTGAAGAACGCCTGGCAGGACGTCAACAGTGAAGGGTTGATTGTTTCATGCAGGACACTGTGTGGACGTGAAGATCGCCTGGCAGGGACGTCAACAGTGAAGGGTTGATTGTTTCATGCAGGACACTGTGTGGACGTGAAGAACGCCTGGCAGGGGCGTCAACAGTGAAGGGTTGATTGTTTCATGCAGGACACTGTGTGGACGTGAAGAATGCCTGGCAGGGACGTCAACGGTGAAGGGTTGATTGTTTCATGCAGGACACTGTGTGGACGTGAAGAACACCTGGCAGGGACGTCAACAGTGAAGGGTTGATTGTTTCATGCAGGACACTGTGTGGACGTGAAGAACGCCTGGCAGGGACGTCAACAGTGAAGGGTTGATTGTTTCCTGCAGGACACTGTGTGGACGTGAAGAACGCCTGGCAGGGACGTCAACAGTGAAGGGTTGATTGTTTCATGCAGGACACTGTGTGGACGTGAAGAACGCCTGGCAGGGACGTCAACAGTGAAGGGTTGATTGTTTCCTGCAGGACACTGTGACTCTGACCAATCAATAACCACGGCAACAAAAGACAGTATTCCCATTTGACTCTGACCAATCAATAACCACGGCAACAATAATGACTTCGGTACCATTGTAGAGCTGATCCTGTCAGTGACATTTCCCTCCCTTTCACACTCCACACAGTTCAATTCACAGGGGGCTTTATGATGTCACAGAGGGGACAAACGGGGGTCACCAGGAAGTCAGACCCGGCTCCATCGCGTCGGCTGATTGGTTGAGGCCGACCGTCGCCGACGGCGATGACCGGCGGTTGGTGGAGGCGACCTGTCGCCGACGGCGATGAACAATGGGAGGCCTGTGTTGCATCACAGTGGGATGAGTAATGTGGCCGGCACCAAAGGGCATTCAAATGACATTGTGGGAATAACAGAACTTATTGTCAAGAGTTTATACGGAACGGAAATGTACGACCGGCTCCATCAATGTTTATTAGCTGTTTCCTATTTATAACTTTGTGAAAATCTGGTGTCTGTTCTGTGTGAGAGTTTCTGCATGTCTGCACCCCCCCCACACACACACACACACACACACACACACACACCCCACTGACACACACACACACACACACACACACACACACACACACACACACACACACACACACACCCCACTGACACACACACACACACACACACACACACACACTGACACACACACACACTCCCCACTGACACACACACACACAGACACCCCCCTCACACACACACTCCCCACTGACACACACACACACTCCCCACTGACACACACACACACTCCCCACTGACACACACACACAGACACCCCCCTCACACACACACACAGACACATACACACTCCCCCCCGACACACAGACACACATATAGACACACAGACACACACAGAAACACACAGAGACACAGACAAACAGACACAGACAGACACAGACACACATATACACACAAAGAGACACACAGACACAGACACACACAGACACACACAGAGACACACAGACACACACAGAGACACACAGAGACACACATATACACACAGAGAGACACACAGACACACAGACACACACACACACAGACACACACAGACACACACAGAGACACACAGACACACACAGAGACACACAGAGACACACAGACACACACAGAGACACACAGAGACACACAGACACAGACAGAGAGACACACAGACACACAGACACAGACACACACAGACACACACAGACACACACAGACACACACAGACACACACAGACACACACAGACACACACAGACACACACAGAGACACACAGACACACACAGAGACACACAGAGACACACAGACACACACACAGAAACACATACACAGACACACACACATAGACACACACATAGACACACACAGAGACACACACACACCCCACACACTGTAGAGAAGTCAAACGCATGTGACTTAAGACAGGTGTGTGTGACAGGCTTATATCTGCGAGCGTGTAAATCACCAGGAGAACTTTACATCAGCAGGAAGGAGACAACAGCCTGAAACGCTCTCTAGGGGTGAGATGTAGTTTAAGGAGAAAGAGGGGAAAGCCCACATTCACACATGGCTCAGAGGACATGGGGATGGTTCATATTACTATCCGACACAATACGACTGGTGTCTGGGTCACGAGAGGAGTGTAAAGGAAACGCTCTGCGCACGATCTTTAAAGCATGTTGTAGTGCCACAGTTATCTGGGAAAACCCACTAGTTTACAAACAAAACATGTAACGGCCTCACAGTGTGTGAAAACAGAGATTACAACGTTAAGGAAACCAATGCCCTGGATTCAATGTGATCAATGAAACCAAGACCCGGGATTCAATGTGATCAATGAAACCAAGACCCGGGATTCAATGTGATCAATGAAACCAAGGCCAAGGGATTCAATGTGATCAATGAAACCAAGACCCGGGATTCAATGTGATCAATGAAACCAAGGCCAAGGGATTCAATGTGATCAATGAAACCAAGGCCAAGGGATTCAATGTGATCAATGAAACCAAGGCCAAGGGATTCAATGTGATCAATGAAACCAAGGCCAAGGGATTCAATGTGATCAATGAAACCAAGGCCAAGGGATTCAATGTGATTAATGAAACCAAGGCCAAGGGATTTAATGTGATCAATGAAACCAAGACCCGGGATTCAATGTGATCAATGAAACCAAGGCCAAGGGATTCAATGTGATTAATGAAACCAAGGCCAAGGGATTCAATGTGATCAATGAAACCAAGACCCGGGATTCAATGTGATCAATGAAACCAAGGCCAGGGGATTCAATGTGATCAATGAAACCAAGACCCGGGATTCAATGTGATCAATGAAACCAAGACCCGGGATTCAATGTGATCAATGAAACCAAGGCCAAGGGATTCAATGTGATCAATGAAACCAAGGCCAAGAGATTCAATGTGATCAATGAAACCAAGGCCAAGGGATTCAATGTGATCAATGAAACCAAGGCCAAGGGATTCAATGTGATCAATGAAACCAAGGCCAAGGGTTTCAATGTGATCAATGAAACCAAGGCCAAGGGATTCAATGTGATTAATGAAACCAAGGCCAAGGGATTTAATGTGATCAATGAAACCAAGGCCAAGGGATTCAATGTGATTAATGAAACCAAGGCCAAGGGATTCAATGTGATCAATGAAACCAAGGCCAAGGGATTCAATGTGATCAATGAAACCAAGGCCAAGGGATTCAATGTGATCAATGAAACCAAGACCAAGGGATTCAATGTGATCAATGAAACCAAGGCCAAGGGATTCAATGTGATCAATGAAACCAAGACCAAGGGATTCAATGTGATCAATGAAACCAAGGCCAAGGGATTCAATGTGATCAATGAAACCAAGGCCAAGGGATTCAATGTGATCAATGAAACCAAGGCCAAGGGATTCAATGTGATCAATGAAACCAAGGCCAAGGGATTCAATGTGATCAATGAAACCAAGGCCAAGGGATTCAATGTGATCAATGAAACCAAGACCAAGGGATTCAATGTGATCGATGAAACCAAGACCAAGGGATTCAACGTGATCAATGAAACCAAGGCCAAGGGATTCAATGTGATCAATGAAACCAAGGCTAAGGGATTCAATGTGATCAATGAAACCCAGGCCAAGGGATTTAATGTGATCAATGAAACCAAGACCAAGGGATTCAATGTGATCAATGAAACCAAGACCAAGGGATTCAATGTGATCAATGAAACCAAGGCCAAGGGATTCAATGTGATCAATGAAACCAAGGCCAAGGGATTCAATGTGATCGATGAAACCAAGGCCAAGGGATTCAATGTGATCAATGAAACCAAGGCCAAGGGATTCAATGTGATCGAGGTTTATAGGCATTTTTTTAAAGGCAATGTCCAATTGAGGCGGTATATGCAGTGTTTACCGTGAATGCTGTCTCTCCACCACGTGGGAACATTGCCTTTAAGAGCCGCACTGCCTATTACCCATGATCGGATTGAATCCCGAACCTAATATGGTTCACTGTTTGGGAACCTGGTAGCCTGGTCCCAGATCTGTTTGTGCTATCATTCCTATTCTTTGTCTGGCATTACAAGGAGTGGCATGATGACACATACAGACTGCTAACCAGGCTAGAAACCTGGCAGAAACGATAGCTGACACATTTATAACAAGCAGGCATCTTTAGTGCACAGTGTGTTGGATAGAGCAGATGCCTGCTGCTATCTGCTGGCTGGTCTTGGAGGTAGCATAGCCTGCACAGAGAATGAGGAATATACAAGTGTACTTCTCACCCAATATGGTCTCCGTTTCAGCCATCATGGAACATTGATGTCTGTTCTAGTCATTCTAACTCTATGTCATACCCACTCAGAGGCCACCTGCCCAGCACAGGTTGACTCCTGAACTACATCTATAGGTACAATCAAAATGGCTGCCGGTCCCACCCATCATGGAACATTGATGTCTGTTCTAGTCATTCTAACTCTATGTCATACCCACTCAGAGGCCACCTGCCCAGCACAGGTTGACTCCTGAACTACATCTATAGGTACAATCAAAATGGCTGCCGCTCCCACCCATCATGGAACATTGATGTCTGTTCTAGTCATTCTAACTCTATGTCATACCCACTCAGAGGCCACCTGCACCAGCACAGGTTGACTCCTGAACTACGTCTATAGGTACAATCAAAATGGCTGCCAGTCTAGTCATCATGGAACATTGATGTCTGTTCTAGTCATTCTAACTCTATGTCATACCCACTCAGAGGCCACCTGCCCAGCACAGGTTGACTCCTGAACTACGTCTATAGGTACAATAAAAATGGCTGCCGGTCCCACCCATCATGGAACATTGATGTCTGTTCTAGTCATTCTAACTCTATGTCATACCCACTCAGAGGCCACCTGCCCAGCACAGGTTGACTCCTGAACTACGTCTATAGGTACAATCAAAATGGCTGCCGGTCCCACCCATCATGGAACATTGATGTCTGTTCTAGTCATTCTAACTCTATGTCATACCCACTCAGAGGCCACCTGCCCAGCGCAGGTTGACTCCTGAACTACATCTATAGGTACAATCAAAATGGCTGCCAGTCCCACCCATCATGGAACATTGATGTCTGTTCTAGACATTCTAACTCTATGTCATACCCACTCAGAGGCCACCTGCCCAGCACAGGTTGACTCCTGAACTACATCTATAGGTACAATCAAAATGGCTGCCGGTCTAGTCATCATGGAACATTGACTTGAATCCTGTCACGCCCTGGTCGTAATATATTGTGTTTGTCTTCATTTATTTGGTTAGGCCAGGGTGTGACATGGGTTTATTGTGGTGTGTTTTGTCTTGGGGTTTTGGTGTTGGTATTGGGATTGTAGCTTAGTGGGGTATCTAGCAAAGTCTATGGCTGTCTGGAGTGGTTCTCAATCAGAGGCAGGTGTGTATCGTTGTCTCTGATTGGGAACCATATTTTGGCAGCCATATTCTTTGAGTGTTTTGTGGGTGATTGTTCCTGTCTTTGTGTTTGCACCAGATAGGGCTGTTTCGGTTTTTTTCACATTTCATTATTTTGTAGCTTCTTCATGTATAGTTTGTTTCCTTCATTAAAATATCGTGAATCATCATCACGCTGCATTTTGGTCCGACTCTCCTTCTGCACAAGAAAGCCGTTACAATTCCAATATACTAAAAAACAATATATAAAATACTATAGGCCGTCGTTGTAAATAAGAGTTTGTTCTTATTAACTGACTTGCCTTGATAAATAAAGGTGAAATAACAACAAATACAATTCAAGTAAAAATAAAATAAATAAATAAATAAAAATAGCACCTCATACCTGCCCAGAAAGACTTACAGGCATCGACTCACCCCCCCTCACAGGCCACCTGCCCAGACACAAGTACCGTCCTCCGGCTGCCAAGGCTTTAATGGGGGTTCAAAATGTCAAACGGGGAATGACTGTACGTTTCCAGAACGAACACCAGCCTCCAAAACTTACCTCAGATCTTTACGACCGAGCTAGTCAGTCAGCTAATTTATGCTGAAGAGAGGAGACGTTAAAATAGCTTCTCCGACCTGTCAGGGAAGCAAAATATAATGAATGAATTACAGTTGGCGGAATGAAATGTGTTCCTACGTCAGTTGCCTCCTGCTCCCCCCGGTCACTTTGTCATACCGAGGCACTCTTACAAATTGAGGTAGCCGTTCTGTCCAGAGCTGTCCTCTGCTGGCCGGCTGCCCTTAACCGTTAATCACCGTGGCGGCTTTTAAGTGTGGGCCAAGCGTGGTCAACTGGTGCTGCAGAGGTGTAACTTTATGACAAAACAACTTCACGGGCATTCGGGGTATGTGTTTGGGACTGAAAATAAACAGAGAGGAGGAAGGGACGGGGGTCTACGGGGGACAGCTTAGTGATATCCTTGTTAGGTGGGTAAAGCTTAGTGATATCCTTGTTGGGTGGGTACAGCTTAGTGATATCCTTGTTGGGTGGGGACAGCTTAGTGATATCCTTGTTGGGTGGGGACATCTTAGTGACATCCTTGTTGGAAACAGCTTAGTGATATCCTTGTTGGGTGGGGACATCTTAGTGATATCCTTGTTGGAAACAGCTTAGTGATATCCTTGTTGGGTGGGGACAGCTTAGGGATATCCTTGTTGGGTGGGGACATCTTAGTGATATCATTGTTAGGTGGGTACAGCTTAGTGATATCCTTGTTAGGTGGTAAAGCTTAGTGATATCCTTGTTGGGTGGGTACAGCTTAGTGATATCATTGTTAGGTGGGTACAGCTTAGTGATATCCTTGTTGGGTGGGTACAGCTTAGTGATATCATTGTTAGGTGGGTACAGCTTAGTGATATCCTTGTTGGGTGGGGACAGCTTAGGGATATCCTTGTTGGGTGGGGACATCTTAGTGATATCCTTGTTGGAAACAGCTTAGTGATATCCTTGTTGGGTGGGTATAGCTTAGTGATATCCTTGTTGGGTGGGTACAGCTTAGTGATATCCTTGTTGGGTGGGTACAGCTTAGTGATATCCTTGTTGGAAACAGCTTAGTGATATCCTTGTTGGGTGGGTACAGCTTAGTGATATCCTTGTTGGGTGGGTACAGCTTAGTGATATCATTGTTAGGTTGGTACAGCTTAGTGATATCCTTGTTGGGTGGGTACAGCTTAGTGATATCCTTGTTGGGTGGGTACAGCTTAGTGATATCCTTGTTGTGTGGGGACAGCTTAGTGATATCCTTGTTGGGTGGGTACAGCTTAGTGATATCCTTGTTGGGTGGGGGCAGCTTAGGGATATCCTTGTTGGGTCCCACCCAACAAGGATATCCCTAAGCTGTCCCTACTACATCTTAGTGATATCCTTGTTGGGTGGGTACAGCTTAGTGATATCCTTGTTGGGTGGGGACAGCTTAGTGATATCCTTGTTGGGTGGGGACAGCTTAGTGATATCCTTGTTGGGTGGGGACAGCTTAGTGATATCCTTGTTGGGTGGGGACAGCTTAGTGATATCCTTGTTGGGTGGGGACAGCTTAGTGATATCCTTGTTGGGTACAGCTTAGTGATATCCTTGTTAGGTGGGGACAGCTTAGTGATATCCTTGTTGAGTGGGTACAGCTTAGTGATATCCTTGTTGGGTACAGCTTCGTGATATCCTTGTTGGGTGGAAACAGCTTAGTGATATCCTTGTTGGGTGGGGACAGCTTAGTGATATCCTTGTTGGGTGGGTACATCTCAGTGATATCCTTGTTGGGTGGGGACAGCTTAGTGATATCCTTGTTGGGTGGGTACATCTCAGTGATATCCTTGTTGGGTGGGGACAGCTTAGTGATATCCTTGTTAGGTGGGTACAGCTCAGTGATATCCTTGTTGGGTGGGTACATCTTAGTGATATCCTTGATATCCTTATCCTCTCTGTCTCTCTCTCTGTCTCTCTACACCTCTCTGTCTCTCTGCACCTCTCTGTCTCTCTCTCTGTCTCTCTACACCTCTCTGTCTCTCTCTCTGTCTCTCTACACCTCTCTGTCTCTCTGCACCTCTCTGTCTCTCTCTCTGTCTCTCTGCACCTCTCTGTCTCTCTCTCTGTCTCTCTACACCTCTCTGTCTCTCTCTCTGTCTCTCTACACCTCTCTGTCTCTCTACACCTCTCTGTCTCTCTCTCTGTCTCTCTGCAGCTCTCTGTCTCTCTACACCTCTCTGTCTCTCTGCACCTCTCTGTCTCTCTCTCTGTCTCTCTCTCTGTCTCTCTGCACCTCTCTGTCTCTCTCTCTGTCTCTCTACACCTCTCTGTCTCTCTCTCTGTCTCTCTACACCTCTCTGTCTCTCTCTCTGTCTCTCTACACCTCTCTGTCTCTCTCTCTGTCTCTCTACACCTCTATGTCTCTCTCTCTGTCTCTCTGCAGCTCTCTGTCTCTCTACACCTCTCTGTCCCTCTACACCTCTCTGTCTCTCTCTCTGTCTCTCTGCACCTCTCTGTCTCTCTCTCTGTCTCTCTCCACCTCTCTGTCTCTCTGCAGCTCTCTGTCTCTCTACACCTCTCTGTCTCTCTGCAGCTCTCTGTCTCTCTCCACCTCTCTGTCTCTCTGCAGCTCTCTGTCTCTCTACACCTCTCTGTCTCTCTGCAGCTCTCTGTCTCTCTACACCTCTCTGTCTCTCTGCAGCTCTCTGTCCCTCTACACCTCTCTGTCTCTCTCTGTCTCTCTGCAGCTCTCTGTTTCTCTACACCTCTCTGTCTCTCTCTCTGTCTCTCTGCAGCTCTCTGTATCTCTACACCTCTCTGTCTCTCTCTCTGTCTCTCTGCAGCTCTCTGTATCTCTACACCTCTCTGTATCTCTCTCTGTATCTCTACACCTCTCTGTCTCTCTGCAGCTCTCTGTCCCTCTACACCTCTCTGTCTCTCTCTCTGTCTCTCTGCAGCTCTCTGTATCTCTACACCTCTCTGTATCTCTCTCTGTCTCTCTACACCTCTCTGTCCCTCTGCAGCTCTCTGTCTCTCTACA
>NW_026279080.1:70000-77500 GCF_023373465.1 Oncorhynchus keta | reverse complement strand
GTATTTCTACACCAGTATTTCTACATCAGTAGTTCTACACCAGTATTTCTACACCAGTAGACACACCAGTATTTCTACACCAGTATTTATACACCAGTATTTCTACACCAGTATTTCTACACCTGTATTTCTACACCTGTATTTCTACACCAGTATTTCTACACCAGTATTTCTACATCAGTAGTTCTACACCAGTATTTCTACATCAGTAGTTCTTCACCAGTATTTCTACACCAGTATTTCTACACCAGTATTTCTACATCAGTAGTTCTACATCAGTATTTCTACATCAGTAGTTCTTCACCAGTATTTCTACACCAGTATTTCTACACCAGTATTTCTACATCAGTATTTCTACATCAGTATTTCTACACCAGTAGACACACCAGTATTTCTACATCAGTATTTCTACACCAGTAGACACACCAGTATTTCTACATCAGTATTTCTACACCAGTATTTCTACATCAGTAGTTCTACACCAGTATTTCTACACCAGTATTTCTACATCATTATTTCTACACCAGTATTTCTACATCAGTAGTTCTACACCAGTATTTCTACACCAGTATTTCAACACCAGTATTTCAACACCAGTATTTCTACACCAGTATTTCTACATCAGTAGTTCTACACCAGTATTTCTACACCAGTATTTCTACATCATTATTTCTACACCAGTATTTCTACATCAGTAGTTCTACACCAGTATTTCTACACCAGTATTTCAACACCAGTATTTCAACACCAGTATTTCAACACCAGTATCTCTTCTTGCACATCATCATCTGCCCATCTATCACTCCAGTGTTAATTTGCTAAATTGTAATTTCTTCGCTACTATTGGCCTATTTATTGCCTCCTTTTATTGCCTCCTTACTCCATTTCACACTGTATATAGATGTTCTATTGTGTTATTAACTGTACGATTGTTTATCCCATGATAGATGTACTGTATGTAGGCTATAGAGATAGACCAGTACATATGGATGTACTGTATGTAGGCTATAGAGATAGACCAGTACATATAGATATACTGTATGTAAGATGTAGAGACAGACCAGTACATATAGATGTACTGTATGTAGGCTATAGAGATAGACCAGTACATATATATGTACTGTATGTAGGCTATAGAGATAGACCAGTACATATGGATATACTGTATGTAAGATGTAGAGACAGACCAGTACATATGGATGTACTGTATGTAGGCTATAGAGATAGACCAGTCCAAATATGTGTACTGTATGTAGGCTATAGAGATAGACCAGTACATATGGATGTACTGTATGTAGGCTATAGAGATAGACCAGTACATATGGATGTACTGTATGTAGGCTATAGA
Source organism: Oncorhynchus keta (assembly GCF_023373465.1). Lineage (NCBI taxonomy): Eukaryota > Metazoa > Chordata > Actinopteri > Salmoniformes > Salmonidae > Oncorhynchus > Oncorhynchus keta. The sequence continues at coordinate 76,152 of NW_026279080.1, read as the reverse complement.
GATAGACCAGTACATATAGATATACTGTATGTAAGATGTAGAGACAGACCAGTACATATAGATGTACTGTATGTAGGCTATAGAGATAGACCAGTACATATATATGTACTGTATGTAGGCTGTAGAGATAGACCAGTACGTATATATGTACTGTATGTAGGCTATAGAGATAGACCAGTACATATATATGTACTGTATGTAGGCTATAGAGATAGACCCGTACATATATATGTACTGTATGTAGGCTATAGAGATAGACCAGTACATATGGATGTACTGTATGTAGGCTATAGAGATAGACCAGTACATATATATGTACTGTATGTAGGCTATAGAGATAGACCCGTACATATATATGTACTGTATGTAGGCTATAGAGATAGACCAGTACATATATATGTACTGTATGTAGGCTATAGAGATAGACCAGTACATATATATGTACTGTATGTAGGCTATAGAGATAGACCAGTACATATATATGTACTGTATGTAGGCTATAGAGATAGACCCGTACATATATATGTACTGTATGTAGGCTATAGAGATAGACCAGTACATATGGATGTACTGTATGTAGGCTATAGAGATAGACCAGTACATATATATGTACTGTATGTAGGCTATAGAGATAGACCAGTACATATAGATGTACTGTATGTAGGCTATAGAGATAGACCAGTACATATATATGTACTGTATGTAGGCTGTAGAGATAGACCAGTACGTATATATGTACTGTATGTAGGCTATAGAGATAGACCAGTACATATATATGTACTGTATGTAGGCTATAGAGATAGACCAGTACATATATATGTACTGTATGTAGGCTATAGAGATAGACCCGTACATATATATGTACTGTATGTAGGCTATAGAGATAGACCCGTACATATATATGTACTGTATGTAGGCTATAGAGATAGACCAGTACATATATATGTACTGTATGTAGGCTATAGAGATAGACCAGTACATATATATGTACTGTATGTAGGCTATAGAGATAGACCAGTACATATATATGTACTGTATGTAGGCTATAGAGATAGACCCGTACATATATATGTACTGTATGTAGGCTATAGAGATAGACCCGTACATATATATGTACTGTATGTAGGCTATAGAGATAGACCAGTACATATATATGTACTGTATGTAGGCTATAGAGATAGACCAGTACATATATATGTACTGTATGTAGGCTATAGAGATAGACCAGTACATATATATGTACTGTATGTAGGCTATAGAGATAGACCCGTACATATATATGTACTGTATGTAGGCTATAGAGATAGACCAGTACATATGGATGTACTGTATGTAGGCTATAGAGATAGACCAGTACATATATATGTACTGTATGTAGGCTATAGAGATAGACCAGTACATATAGATGTACTGTATGTAGGCTATAGAGATAGACCAGTACATATATATGTACTGTATGTAGGCTGTAGAGATAGACCAGTACGTATATATGTACTGTATGTAGGCTATAGAGATAGACCAGTACATATATATGTACTGTATGTAGGCTATAGAGATAGACCCGTACATATATATGTACTGTATGTAGGCTATAGAGATAGACCAGTACATATGGATGTACTGTATGTAGGCTACAGAGATAGACCAGTACATATATATGTACTGTATGTAGGCTATAGAGATAGACCCGTACATATATATGTACTGTATGTAGGCTATAGAGATAGACCAGTACATATATATGTACTGTATGTAGGCTATAGAGATAGACCAGTACATATATATGTACTGTATGTAGGCTATAGAGATAGACCAGTACATATATATGTACTGTATGTAGGCTATAGAGATAGACCAGTACATATATATGTACTGTATGTAGGCTATAGAGATAGACCAGTACATATATATGTACTGTATGTAGGCTATAGAGATAGACCAGTACATATATATGTACTGTATGTAGGCTATAGAGATAGACCAGTACGAGTTTGAGTTGTTGATTCATCGTTCCGTTTGCATGTTTAGCAGTGTGTGTTGAAACGTGTTGCTTATTTATTCACACCTTGTCAGTGTTCACTTCCAGTGGCTCACCACAACCTTCTGCCCCTCGCTAGTGTCGACCGCCTGATTGGGAGAGAGACAGATTATACACTCCTAAAGGGTTCTGCGGTTGTCCCCATAGGAGAACCCTTTTTGGTTCCAGGTAGAATCCTTTTCAGTTCCAGGTATAACTATTTGGGGTTCTACGTAGAACCCTCTCTGGAAAGGGTTCTACATGGAACTCAAAAGGGTTCTACCTGGAACCAAAAAGGTTAGTCAAAGGGTTCTCCTATGTGGACAGCTGGAGAACCCTTTAGGTTCTAGAAAGCACATTTTTTTCTAAGAGTGTAGCACACCTGTGTGTTACTCATAGTCTGGCCTGGGGTGGGGCTGGCCTGGGGGGCTGGCCTGGGGGGCTGGCCTGTGGTGGGGCTGGCCTGGGGTGGGGCTGTCCTGGGGGGCTGGCCTGGGGTGGGGCTGGCCTGAGGTGGGGCTGGCCTGTGGTGGGGCTGGCCTTGGGGGCTGGCTGGGGGGGGCTGGCCTGGGGTGGGGCTGGCCTGATTTAGGGCTGGACTCAATTCTACTGAACTAAACTTGCGCTGGGCTGAGCTGGGGTGAGCTACAAAATGCCTGGGCTAAAGAGCTGGGACTGATAAACTGGTCTGAGTTGATCTGAGGCTAGGAGTTGAGATGGTAGACTGGTCTGGGTTAATCTGAGGCTAGGAGTTGAGATGGTAGACTGGTCTGGGTTGATTTGAGACTCGGAGTTGAGATGGTAGACTGGTCTGGGTTGATCTGAGGCTAGGAGTTGAGATGGTAGACTGGTCTGGGTTGATCTGAGACTAGGAGTTGAGATGGTAGACTGGTCTGGGTTGATCTGAAGCTCGGAGTTGAGATGGTAGACTGGTCTGGGTTGATCTGAGGCTCGGAGTTGAGATGGTAGACTGGTCTGGGTTGATCTGAGGCTCGGAGTTGAGATGGTAGACTGGTCTGGGTTGATCTGAGACTAGGAGTTGAGATGGTAGACTGGTCTGGGTTGATCTGAGGCTAGGAGTTGAGATGGTAGACTGGTCTGGGTTGATCTGAGGCTAGGAGTTGAGATGGTGGACTGGTCTGGGTTGATCTGAGGCTAGGAGTTGAGATGGTAGACTGGTCTGGGTTGATCTGAGGCTAGGAGTGGAGATGGTACACTGGTCTGGGTTGATCTGAGGCTAGGAGTTGAGATGGTAGACTGGTCTGGGTTGATCTGAGGCTAGGTAGAGATGGTAGACTGGTCTGGGTTGATCTGAGGCTAGGAGTGGAGATGGTAATAATAATAATATATGCCATTTAGCAGACGCTTTTATCCAAAGCGACTTACAGTCATGTGTGCATACATTCTACGTATGGGTGGTCCCGGGAATCGAACCCACTACCTTGGCGTTACAAGCGCCATGCTCTACCAACTGAGCTACAGAAGGACCACTGAGGTCGGAGTTGAGATGGTAGACTGGTCTGGGTTGATCTGAGGCCAGGTAGAGTTGGACAGGGTTGGTGGTGTACAGGCTGATGACTGGAAGGATTACAGAGGGAGTTGTGTGTCCACTGGAATCCTGTGCTGACAGAGTGAGCTTACCAAGCCTCCCGCCATGCCACGCCTCACACACCGGGACCCATTGATGGCCAACACTGAGCAAGGAGAGAGATGAGAGGGAGAAGAATGGGATGACTGTGGTTCAGTTGAGCAGAGAGAGAGGGATAGGGAGAGGGAGAGAAGGGGAAGGTGATAAGGAAAGAGAGGGGTCGAGAGAGAGAGAGAGAGAGAGAGAGAGAGAGAGAGAGAGAGAGAGAGAGAGAGAGAGAGAGAGAGAGAGAGAGGGGAATGAGGTATGAAGCAATGGAAAGAGAGGGATGATTGTCTGTCTGTCTGTCCCTAAGCCTGTGACTGTCAATGACTGTCTTATTGAATTCAAGATGGAGCCGCAGCCATTGTTCCCCATCACCACAGTGAGCGTGTTTCCTCATAACTCTGAACCCATCTCTCACAGAGCTTGTGTGTGTGCTATTCTTAACCTGTCATGGACGAGGGACAACACTGTCAGGGCCAGTAAACACACTCATTTACGTATTACTCAACCTTCTCAAATGAAAGAGAGGAGCTCTGATGACAACCCTAACACCACCTATCTAAAGGCTCACCATCCGTCTCCTGGGGGGGTGAAAGACGAACCAGAAGAACACACACATTGAGTTCAGAGCACAGTAATTATACAAAGACCACATCACCCAACCTTTCAAAGCTAAACCAACACAATGGGGATGTTGTGAACCACTGAGGTCAGGTGGATCAGACATTATCACATCCCCTGTGAGAGGAAAGACTCATTCCGTTTTCATGACTTTCACTTTGTCTGTTCTACCTTGAAAGACACCTGTTGTAACTTTAATGTGTTTGAGTTAATGTTTAAGTTTATTCTTTGAACTGTATCTAAAGATATTTCTTTAGATTTATTTGCATATGTAATTGTATTGGGTTGTGTTGAATTACGCTTTTTGACTGCAAGTCCCAGAATGCCTTGCGAGAGGAATGAGTGATAACGCGCCAATTATGTGCAGGTGCGAGTGACTTTCCGACAGCATCTTACCTGCATTGCTCTGTACCAAAACCATTGTTGTTAAATGTAACGTGAACAAGTATTCTTACTAAAAGAAGCTTTCGTATCAAACACATCAAACACGACGTCCCGAGTCATTAATTTGAAGTTAGTTCATCTAAAAACACCTAATGCAAATATGACAGTGTAAATACGTCCTGTTTTTATCATACTGTATGATACTGTATGATACTGTATGATACTGTATAATACTGTATGATACTGTATAATACTGTATGATACTGTATAATACTGTATGATACTGTATAATACTGTATAATACTGTATGATACTGTATAATACTGTATAATACTGTATGATACTGTATGATACTGTATTATACTGTATGATACTGTATGATACTGTATAATACTGTATAATACTGTATGATACTGTATAATACTGTATAATACTGTATGATACTGTATTATACTGTATGATACTGTATAATACTGTATGATACTGTATAATACTGTATGATACTGTATAATACTGTATAATACTGTATGATACTGTATAATACTGTATGATACTGTATAATACTGTATAATACTGTATGATACTGTATAATACTGTATGATACTGTATGATACTGTATGATACTGTATAATACTGTATGATACTGTATGATACTGTATAATACTGTATGATACTGTATGATACTGTATGATACTGTATGATACGCACTGGGTACTGCTTTACATATCGGCTTAGCGTTTAAAGACGTACATTATTTAATACCGTGAATGTGAGACCTGTGTTTCTCCGTCAATGTAAAACACAATGGCAGGTTCAACTTTTATCCTCCACAGTTACGTGTCTGAGGTTTCTAATGTCAACTAATGGAAAAGGGTTTTTAGAATAAAAACTGTTAGGGGATTGTATTAATGGTTCAGAGATACATTCAGGCATAAATCAGGGACCCTAACTACCCCTGACACACACACACACACGCACACACGCACGCACGCACACGCACACGCACACACGTACACACACACACACACACGCACACATACACATACACATACACACACACACACACACACACACACACCAAACTGGGGTTAATAGAAGTTCAGCTAAAGATTTATTTGAATGGCTCTATTATAATTTCACTAAATTAAACAAAATGTCCTCTTTGTTGAGACCAACCATTAAATTATTCCACATCTGTCCTGGAAACTAGAAAGTGTCACGACATTTTTTTATTTATCTGGGCTGATTTAAAGCTCTGTTGTTTTGCCGACGTAAGCAGGACTTTAAACAGGTCCAGTCCAGGAGACGAGAGCAGGACTTTAAAAAGGTCCAGTCCAGGAGACGAGAGCAGGAATATTGGACGTAAGCAGGACTTTAAACAGGTCCAGTCCAGGAGACGAGAGCAGGAATATTGGACGTAAGCAGGACTTTAAAAAGGTCCAGTCCAGGAGACGAGAGCAGGAATATTGGACGTAAGCAGGACTTTAAAAAGGTCCA
>NW_026279080.1:47500-65000 GCF_023373465.1 Oncorhynchus keta | reverse complement strand
TCACTGATGCTACTTACACCCAGATCCTCCATCACCTTTAGCCTGGATCACTGATGCTACTTACACCCAGATCCCCATCACCTTTAGCCTGGATCACTGATGCTACTTACACCCAGATCCTCCATCACCTTTAGCCTGGATCACTTTGATGCTACTTACACCCAGATCCCCATCACCTTTAGCCTGGATCACTGATGCTACTTACACCCAGATCCTCCATCACCTTTAGCCTGGATCACTTTGATGCTACTTACACCCAGATCCCCATCACCTTTAGCCTGGATCACTCTGATGCTACTTACACCCAGATCCCCATCACCTTTAGCCTGGATCACTGATGCTACTTACACCCAGATCCCCATCACCTTTAGCCTGGATCACTGATGCTACTTACACCCAGATCCCCATCACCTTTAGCCTGGATCACTGATGCTACTTACACCCAGATCCCCATCACCTTTAGCCTGGATCACTGATGCTACTTACACCCAGATCCCCATCACCTTTAGCCTGGATCACTGATGCTACTTACACCCTGATCCCCATCACCTTTAGCCTGGATCACTTTGATGCTACTTACACCCAGATCCCCATCACCTTTAGCCTGGATCACTCTGATGCTACTTACACCCAGATCCTCCATCACCTTTAGCCTGGATCACTTTGATGCTACTTACACCTAGATCCTCCATCACCTTTAGCCTGGATCACTGATGCTACTTACACCCAGATCCCCATCACCTTTAGCCTGGATCACTCTGATGCTACTTACACCCAGATCCCCATCACCTTTAGCCTGGATCACTCTGACGCTACTTACACCTAGATCCTCCATCACCTTTAGCCTGGATCACTGATGCTACTTACACCCAGATCCCCATCACCTTTAGCCTGGATCACTCTGATGCTACTTACACCCAGATCCCCATCACCTTTAGCCTGGATCACTGATGCTACTTACACCCAGATCCCCATCACCTTTAGCCTGGATCACTGATCCCCATCACCTTTAGCCTGGATCACTTTGATGCTACTTACACCCAGATCCCCATCACCTTTAGCCTGGATCACTCTGATGCTACTTACACCCAGATCCTCCATCACCTTTAGCCTGGATCACTTTGATGCTACTTACACCCAGATCCCCATCACCGTTAGCCTGGATCACTTTGATGCTACTTACACCCAGATCCTCCATCACCTTTAGCCTGGATCACTCTGATGCTACTTACACCCAGATCCCCATCACCTTTAGCCTGGATCACTTTGATGCTACTTACACCCAGATCCCCATCACCTTTAGCCTGGATCACTCTGATGCTACTTACACCCAGATCCCCATCACCTTTAGCCTGGATCACTGATGCTACTTACACCCAGATCCCCATCACCTTTAGCCTGGATCACTGATGCTACTTACACCCAGATCCCCATCACCTTTAGCCTGGATCACTGATGCTACTTACACCCAGATCCCCATCACCTTTAGCCTGGATCACTGATGCTACTTACACCCAGATCCCCATCACCTTTAGCCTGGATCACTGATGCTACTTACACCCAGATCCCCATCACCTTTAGCCTGGATCACTCTGATGCTACTTACACCCAGATCCCCATCACCTTTAGCCTGGATCACTCTGACGCTACTTACACCTAGATCCTCCATCACCTTTAGCCTGGATCACTGATGCTACTTACACCCAGATCCCCATCACCTTTAGCCTGGATCACTCTGATGCTACTTACACCCAGATCCCCATCACCTTTAGCCTGGATCACTGATGCTACTTACACCCAGATCCCCATCACCTTTAGCCTGGATCACTTTGATGCTACTTACACCCAGATCCCCATCACCTTTAGCCTGGATCACTCTGATGCTACTTACACCCAGATCCTCCATCACCTTTAGCCTGGATCACTTTGATGCTACTTACACCCAGATCCCCATCACCGTTAGCCTGGATCACTTTGATGCTACTTACACCCAGATCCTCCATCACCTTTAGCCTGGATCACTCTGATGCTACTTACACCCAGATCCTCCATCACCTTTAGCCTGGATCACTCTGATGCTACTTACACCCAGATCCTCCATCACCGTTAGCCTGGATCCCTCAGATGCTACTTACAGCCAGGTCCCCATCACCTTTCGTCTGGATCACTCAGCTCCTACTTACAACCAGATCCTCCATCACCTTTAGTCTGGATCACTCAGCTCCTACTTACAGCCAGATCCTCCATCACCTTTAGTCTGGATTACTCAGTTCCTACTTACACCCAGATCCTCCAAGCCACTAAGTCCTGAGGCTCAGATGGTTCACACCAGCCTATATCTGACTTGTCTCTTTAACACCCAGCTCCTGACCGTGTTCATTCAGCCTGCTGACACAGCAACCACCCAGTAACACTGACCGGCCTAGCAACCACCTAGTAACACTGACCGACCCAGCAACTATCTAGTAACACTGACCGGCCCAGCAACCACCTAGCAACACTGACCGGCCCAGCAACTATCTAGTAACACTGACCGACCCAGCAACCACCTAGTAACACTGACCGACCCAGCAACCACCTAGCAACACTGACCGGCCCAGCAACCACCTAGTAACACTGACCGACCCAGCAACCACCTAGCAACACTGACCGACCCAGCAACCACCTAGTAACACTGACCGACCCAGCAACCACCTAGTAACACTGACCGGCCCAGCAACCACCTAGCAACACTGACCGGCCCAGCAACTACCTAGTAATACTGACCGACCCAGCAACCACCTAGTAACACTGACCGACCCAGCAACCACCTAGTAACACTGACCGACCCAGCAACTACCTATTAACACTGACCGACCCAGCAACCACCTAGTAACCCTGACCGACCTAGCAACCACCTAGTAACACTGACCGACCCAGCAACCACCTAGTAACACTGACCGACCCAGCAACCATCTAGTAACACTGACCGACCCAGCAACCACCTAGTAACACTGACCGACCCAGCAACTACCTAGTAACACTGACCTACCCAGCAACCACCTAGTAACACTGACCGACCCAGCAACCACCTAGTAACACTGACCGACCCAGCAACTATCTAGTAACACTGACCGACCCAGCAACCACCTAGTAACACTGACCGACCCAGCAACTATCAGTAACACTGACCGACCCAGCAACTATCTATTAACACTGACCGACCCAGCAACTACCTAGTAACACTGACCGACCCAGCAACCACCTAGTAACACTGACCGACCCAGCAACCACCTAGTAACACTGACCGACCCAGCAACTACCTAGTAACACTGACCGACCCAGCAACTATCAGTAACACTGACCCACCCAGCAACTATCTAGTAACACTGACCGACCCAGCAACTATCTAGTAACACTGACTGACCCAGCAACCACCTAGTAACACTGACCGACCCAGCAACTATCTAGTAACACTGACCGACCCAGCAACTATCTAGTAACACTGACCGACCCAGCAACTACCTAGTAACACTGACCGACCCAGCAACTACCTAGTAACACTGACCGACCCAGCAACTATCTAGTAACACTGACCGACCCAGCAACCACCTAGTAACACTGACCGACCCAGCAACTATCTAGTAACACTGACCGACCCAGCAACCACCTAGTAACACTGACCGACCCAGCAACTATCAGTAACACTGACCGACCCAGCAACTATCTATTAACACTGACCGACCCAGCAACTACCTAGTAACACTGACCGACCCAGCAACCACCTAGTAACACTGACCGACCCAGCAACCACCTAGTAACACTGACCGACCCAGCAACTACCTAGTAACACTGACCGACCCAGCAACTATCAGTAACACTGACCCACCCAGCAACTATCTAGTAACACTGACCGACCCAGCAACTATCTAGTAACACTGACCGACCCAGCAACCACCTAGTAACACTGACCGACCCAGCAACTATCTAGTAACACTGACCGACCCAGCAACTATCTAGTAACACTGACCGACCCAGCAACTATCAGTAACACTGACCCACCCAGCAACTATCTAGTAACACTGACCGACCCAGCAACTATCAGTAACACTGACCGACCCAGCAACTATCTAGTAACACTGACCGACCCAGCAACTACCTAGTAACACTGACCGACCCAGCAACTATCAGTAACACTGACCCACCCAGCAATAATCTAGTAACACTGACCGACCCAGCAACTATCTAGTAACACTGACCGACCCAGCAACTATCAGTAACACTGACCGGCCCAGCAACCACCTAGCAACACTGACCGACCCAGCAACTATCTAGTAACACTGACCGGCCCAGCAACCACCTAGTAACACTGACCGACCCAGCAACTATCTAGTAACACTGACCTACCCAGCAACTATCTATTAACACTGACCGACCCAGCAACTATCTAATAACACTGACCGACCCAGCAACCACCTAGTAACACTGACCGACCCAGCAACTATCTAGTAACACTGACCCACCCAGCAACTATCTAGTAACACTGACCGACCCAGCAACCACCTAGTAACACTGACCTACCCAGCAACCACCTAGTAACACTGACCTACCCAGCAACTATCTAGTAACACTGACCGACCCAGCAACTACCTAGTAACACTGACCGACCCAGCAACTATCTAGTAACACTGACCTACCCAGCAACCACCTAGTAACACTGACCGACCCAGCAACTACCTAGTAACACTGACCGACCCAGCAACTATCTAGTAACACTGACCGACCCAGCAACTATCTAGTAACACTGACCGACCCAGGAACTATCAGTAACACTGACCGACCCAGCAACCACCTAGTAACACTGACCGACCCAGCAACTATCAGTAACACTGACCGACCCAGTAACTATCAGTAACACTGACCGACCCAACAACTACCTAGTAACACTGACCGACCCAGCAACTACCAGTAACACTGACCGACCCAGCAACTATCAGTAACACTGACCGACCCAGCAACTATCAGTAACACTGACCTACCCAGCAACTATCTAGTAACACTGACCCACCCAGCAACTATCTAGTAACACTGACCCACCCAGCAACCACCTAGTAACACTGACCGACCCAGCAACTACCTAGTAACACTGACCGACCCAGCAACCATCTAGTAACACTGACCGACCCAGCAACTATCAGTAACACTGACCGACCCAGCAACCATCTAGTAACACTGACCGACCCAGCAACTATCTATTAACACTGACCGACCCAGCAACTACCTAGTAACACTGACCGACCCAGCAACCACCTAGTAACACTGACCGACCCAGCAACTACCTAGTAACACTGACCGACCCAGCAACTATCAGTAACACTGACCGACCCAGCAACTATCTATTAACACTGACCGACCCAGCAACTACCTAGTAACACTGACCGACCCAGCAACCACCTAGTAACACTGACCGACCCAGCAACTACCTAGTAACACTGACCGACCCAGCAACTATCAGTAACACTGACCGACCCAGCAACTATCTATTAACACTGACCGACCCAGCAACCACCTAGTAACACTGACCGACCCAGCAACTATCTAGTAACACTGACCGACCCAGCAACCACCTAGTAACACTGACCGACCCAGCAACTATCAGTAACACTGACCCACCCAGCAACTATCTAGTAACACTGACCGACCCAGCAACTATCTAGTAACACTGACCGACCCAGCAACTATCAGTAACACTGACCGACCCAGCAACTATCAGTAACACTGACCGGCCCAGCAACCACCTAGTAACACTGACCGACCCAGCAGCCACCTAGTAACACTGACCGACCCAGCAACCACCTAGTAACACTGACCGACCTAGCAACTACCTAGTAACACTGACCGACCCAGCAACCACCTAGTAACACTGACCGACCCAGCAACTACCTATTAACACTGACCGACCCAGCAACTACCTAGTAACACTGACCGACCCAGCAACCACCTAGTAACACTGACCGACCCAGCAACTACCTAGTAACACTGACCGACCCAGCAACCACCTAGTAACACTGACCAACCCAGCAACCACCTAGTAACACTGACCGACCCAACAACCACCTAGTAACACTGACCGACCCAGCAACTATCTAGTAACACTGACCGACCCAGCAACCACCTAGTAACACTGACCGACCCAGCAACCACCGAGTAACACTGACCGACCCAGCAACTATCTAGTAACACTGACCGACCCAGCAACCACCTAGTAACACTGACCGACCCAGCAACCACCTAGTAACACTGACCGACCCAGCAACTATCTAGTAACACTGACCGACCCAGCAACCACCTAGTAACACTGACCGACCCAGCAACTATCAGTAACACTGACCGACCCAGCAACTATCTATTAACACTGACCGACCCAGCAACTACCTAGTAACACTGACCGACCCAGCAACCACCTAGTAACACTGACCGACCCAGCAACCACCTAGTAACACTGACCGACCCAGCAACTACCTAGTAACACTGACCGACCCAGCAACTATCAGTAACACTGACCGACCCAGCAACTATCTAGTAACACTGACCCACCCAGCAACTATCTAGTAACACTGACCGACCCAGCAACTATCTAGTAACACTGACCGGCCCAGCAACTATCTAGTAACACTGACCGGCCCAGCAACTATCTAGTAACACTGACCGACCCAGCAACCACCTAGTAACACTGACCGACCCAGCAACTACCTAGTAACACTGACCGACCCAGCAACTATCTAGTAACACTGACCGACCCAGCAACTATCTAGTAACACTGACCGACCCAGCAACTATCTAGTAACACTGACCGGCCCAGCAACTATCAGTAACACTGACCGACCCAGCAACTATCAGTAACACTGACCGACCCAGCAACTATCTAGTAACACTGACCGACCCAGCAACTATCAGTAACACTGACCGGCCCAGCAACCACCTAGTAACACTGACCGACCCAGCAACTACCTAGTAACACTGACCGACCCAGCAACCACCTAGTAACACTGACCGACCCAGCAACTACCTATTAACACTGACCGACCCAGCAACTATCAGTAACACTGACCGACCCAGCTGACAACAGCTGATAATGAGATAAGAGGACGGTCTTTCCAGACTCACGTGTGTTTGACAACAGCTGATAATGAGATAAGAGGACGGTCTTTCCAGGCTCACGTGTGTTTGACAACAGCTGATAATGAGATAAGGGGACGGTCTTTCCAGACTCACGTGTGTTTGACAACAGCTGATAATGAGATAAGAGGACGGTCTTTCCAGACTCACGTGTGTTTGACAACAGCTGATAATGAGATAAGGGGACGGTCTTTCCAGACTCACGTGTGTTTGACAACAGCTGATAATGAGATAAGGGGAGGCGCTGTAACAAAACAAACAAGCAGCGTATTTGATGCTGCATTCTTAGAATGAGTGATTCTAGTGTGGTGATATTTGTTAATTACTGTGTTAGTCTTTACTAAACATTACGTTCTAAATAATACGAGGTACTATTAGTTCACAGTATATTGCTTTAGTAAGTAGTAGAAAATACACATGTAGTATTATTAGTTCACAGTATATTGCTTTAGTAAGTAGTAGAAAATACATATGTAGTATTATTAGTACACAGTATGTCGTTTTAGTAAGTAGTAGAAAATACATATGTAGTATTATTAGTACACAGTATGTCGTTTTAGTAAGTAGTAGAAAATACACATGTAGTATTATTAGTACACAGTATGTTGTTTTAGTAAGTAGTAGAAAATACATATGTAGTATTATTAGTACACAGTATGTCGTTTTAGTAAGTAGTAGAAAATACATATGTAGTATTATTAGTACACAGTATATTGCTTTAGTAAGTAGTAGAAAATACACATGTAGTATTATTAGTACACAGTATGTTGTTTTAGTAAGTAGTAGAAAATACACATGTAGTATTATTAGTACACAGTATGTTGTTTTAGTAAGTAGTAGAAAATACATATGTAGTATTATTAGTACACAGTATATTGCTTTAGTAAGTAGTAGAAAATACACATGTAGTATTATTAGTACACAGTATGTCATTTTAGTAAGTAGTAGAAAATACACATGTAGTATTATTAGTACACAGTATGTTGTTTTAGTAAGTAGTAGAAAATACACATGTAGTATTATTAGTACACAGTATGTTGTTTTAGTAAGTAGTAGAAAATACATATGTAGTATTATTAGTACACAGTATGTCGTTTTAGTAAGTAGTAGAAAATACATATGTAGTATTATTAGTACACAGTATATTGCTTTAGTAAGTAGTAGAAAATACATATGTAGTATTATTAGTACACAGTATATTGCTTTAGTAAGTAGTAGAAAATACACATGTAGTATTATTAGTACACAGTATGTCGTTTTAGTAAGTAGTAGAAAATACACATGTAGTATTATTAGTACACAGTATGTCGTTTTAGTAAGTAGTAGACAGTAGTAGCCTATTACCTCTATGACAACCAACTGGGCACAGACGTCAATTCAACGTCTATTCCACGTTGTTTCAACATAATGTCATTTAAATGACGTGGAAACAACGTTGATTCAACCAGTGTGTTCCCGGTGGGAAGCACTTCAACAACAAGTTGCGGTCAGGTAGAATACACTCTCCAACTTTATTCCCTGACATCACAGCTGGACCTTAGGGAGGCTAGGTTTATGTGCTGTGATTTCATTTATAGTTCTTATCTATCCCTCTTCCAGTATCTCAGCACCCTTACTTCGCCAAATGTCTCCTCCGTGGTTTTATGGGCTCAATCCGGGCCGTCTGCATCACCCCTTTTAGTTACAAGGGCCATTAACAGCTAATGCTGTCCAGTGCTAAACTGTGCCGGGGCAATGAAACCCAGGACCCGCAGCACTTATCCCCTGCTGCAGTTACAGGACCTAAAATGGCCGCCAGAGGAACCTAAGACAGTGTGAAATAGCAGCGTCTGGACACTAATAGCAGTGCATTTAATGACTTCCATCTTGTGCCTTCGTAGGTGAGGGGGACTTGGTAGCAGACAGGCTATGTCAGACGTGATCCTCGACCACGCCAGAGGGTTTAGATCAGAGCCCTGTACTCAGTCTATACCCAGTGCACATCAGGGTTTCTGTAGTATGTGTTTTTGTTTCTAATACTTTAGCTGTGCTTCATTGAGCTTGTCTGGAACAATGGAACCAGTCGGATAGCCCTGGAAGTGAAAACACTGCCCTATTCAGGTAGACTCAATCAAACGCTCAAAGTATTGGAAAGAGAAAGTCATATTTGAACCCAGGTCTGACTCAGTTCTGAGTGCGGTATGGAAGAGCCGAACAGGTGACAGACACCGTGGGGAGAGTCTGGAGAGGGGACCTTCTGTCTGTCTGTCTGTCTGTCTGTCTGTCTGTCTGTCTGTCTGTCTGTCTGTCTGTCTACTTTGCAGGGTCAGTTCAGAGGCCGGGCACACAGAGGAAATGTTACGGAGGTTAGTCGGTAGAACATATGGGTTGGGAGATATGAGAGGTTAGTCAGTAGAACATATACGGGTTGGGAGATATGAGAGGTTAGTCAGTAGAACATACGGGTTGGGAGATATGAGAGGTTAGTCAGTAGAACATATGGGTTGGGAGAAATGAGAGGTTAATCAGTAGAACATATGGGTTGGGAGAAATGAGAGGTTAGTCAGTAGAACATATGGGTTGGGAGAAATGAGAGGTTAGTCAGTAGAACATATGGGTTGGGAGAAATGAGAGGTTAGTCAGTAGAACATATGGGTTGGGAGAAATGAGAGGTTAGTCAGTAGAACATATGAGTTGGGAGAAATGAGAGGTTAGTCAGTAGAACATACTGTATGGGTTGGGAGAAATTAGAGGTTAGTCAGTAGAACATATGGGTTGGGAGAAATGAGAGGTTAGTCAGTAGAACATACTGTATGGGTTTGGAGAAATGAGAGGTTAGTCAGTAGAACATATGTGTTGGGAGAAATGAGAGGTTAGTCAGTAGAACATATGGGTTGGGAGAAATGAGAGGTTAGTCAGTAGAACATATGGGTTGGGAGAAATGAGAGGTTAGTCAGTAGAACATATGGGTTGGGAGAAATGAGAGGTTAGTCAGTAGAACATACTGTATGGGTTGGGAGAAATGAGAGGTTAGTCAGTAGAACATATGGGTTGGGAGAAATGAGAGGTTAGTCAGTAGAACATATGGGGTGGGAGATATGAGAGGTTAGTCAGTAGAACATATGGGGTGGGAGATATGAGAGGTTAGTCAGTAGAACATATGTGTTGGGAGAAATGAGAGGTTAGTCAGTAGAACATATGGGTTGGGAGAAATGAGAGGTTAGTCAGTAGAACATATGGGGTGGGAGAAATGAGAGGTTAGTCAGTAGAACATATGGGTTGGGAGAAATGAGACGTTAGTCAGTAGAACATACGGGTTGGTGAGAAATGAGAGGTTAGTCAGTAGAACATATGGGTTGGGAGAAATGAGAGGTTAGTCAGTAGAACATATGGGGTGGGAGAAATGAGAGGTTAGTCAGTAGAACATATGGGTTGGGAGAAATGAGAGGTTAGTCAGTAGAACATATGGGGTGGGAGAAATGAGAGGTTAGTCAATAGAACATATGGGTTGGGAGAAATGAGAGGTTAGTCAGTAGAACATATGGGTTGGGAGAAATGAGAGGTTAGTCAGTAGAACATATGGGTTGGGAGAAATGAGAGGTTAGTCAGTAGAACATATGGGGTGGGAGAAATGAGAGGTTAGTCAGTAGAACATATGGGTTGGGAGAAATGAGAGGTTAGTCAGTAGAACATATGGGGTGGGAGAAATGAGAGGTTAGTCAGTAGAACATACGGGTTGAGAGAAATGAGAGGTTAGTCAGTAGAACATACGGGTTGGGAGAAATGAGAGGTTAGTCAGTAGAACATATGGGGTGGGAGAAATGAGACGTTAGTAGAACATACGGGTTGGTGAGAAATGAAAGCTTAGTCAGTAGAACATATGGGGTGGGATATATGAGAGGTTAGTCAGTAGAACATATGGGTTGGGACATATGAGTCGTTAGTAGAACATACGGGTTGGTGAGAAATGAGAGCTTAGTCTATAGGACATATGGGTTGGGAGAAATGAGAGGTTAGTCAGTAGAACATATGGGTTGGGAGAAATGAGAGGTTAGTCAGTAGAACATATGGGGTGGGAGATATGAGAGGTTAGTCAGTAGAACACATGGGTTGGGAGATATGAGACGTTAGTAGAACATACGGGTTGGTGAAAAATGATAGCTTAGTCAATAGGACATATGGGTTGGGAGAAAGTCAGTCAGTACAGGCTGGTTGGAAGGATCCAGGTTAAAGGTGATCTCATAGTTCACCTCAAGATTACGGCCAAATCCTTCCCCCAGGATATAATGTCCATTTTTCTTTGAGTTATGATCTTTAATTAGTATCTGAAGTTTGAAGACTCAACCCTTCCAGGACTGAAGAAAAGGCGTTCGCCGTTCCGTTTTCCTTTAGTTTAGTGTTTGTTTCTGCGTCAGCTGTAGTTTATAATGAGGCGCGTAACAGCTGGTTCTTAACTGGTGACTCCTGTGTGTTACACAGACTTATGGACTGAGTTCCATTATACATCAATGTATTTGTTTATGTTAAAGTGACCAAGCTCAGTCCTACTATTTGAAGGCCAGTCCAAAAGTCAAGTGTAACTCAAACTGTGGTTTAGTATGACCCTAACATTTAACAGGACTTTTTAAATGGGAGCGTCTTAGGACACGAGGTTCAGTTTACCACCATTACGACCTGAATTAAATACTGTATCTAAAAATTGAATTTTACACAGCCTTCGTACGTGTTTTTTTTGTCACCTGTCAAATATAAAACCAATATGAACAAGCATGGAAAAAATACCCTGGTGCCTATATCAGCCTGACGCTGGATCTCAAAATGAAACCTGTACCACCTCTCAGTTCCAAGTGCACAGTACCGTACACTGTAACAAGGTTAGCGATGGTTGGTTATAATGCAATCTAAAATTAGCTGAGAAGATTATTAAATCAAACTACAGGATATACAATCAGAGTTTAGAGCTGCTAAGCTAACCCTTTATATCTAATGAGAAGTCATCAGCGTAAGCTAAAGCGTGCCCAAGAAAATATGCTAGCATGGCCTTCCTCAAATTCAATCTTTTCTTTCTTTATTCATTTACTGTTAGTAAATATAATACATCATTTCATTTTGTCTTGTTTATTTCTGCATGATGTGTGTGTGCGTCTGTGTGCGTGTTTGTGTGTGTACCTGTGTGTGCGTGTGCGCCTGTGTGTGTGTGTTTGTTTCTGTGTGTCTGTGTTAAACGTGTGTGTGTGTGTGTGTGTGTGTGTGCGGGTGTGTGTGTATGCCCAGCTAGCACATGTGGTTATTTGGAAGTTGTGGGAATGTACGTTTTTGGTTTTCCATTGGTTCTGGAAGCTAAGCCATAAGTTTACTGACAGGTTTTTGATATAGTTAAACCAAGCCTAGAAGTGTTATTGAAATTCTTATTGAAACATGTTCTCACAACGTTATTTAATTACCTTCAAATATCATATAATTCCTGTTCTCAGAACGTTAATGAAATCTCCTAGGAAACTTTCAGGGAACCATAGTAAATACCTCGCTAGAGCCACAGTAAAACGTTCTCAGAACCTCCCTGGAACCATAGTAAAATGTTCTCAGAACCTCCCTGGAACCATAGTAAAACGTTCTCAGAACCTCCCTGGAACCATAGAAAAACATTCTCAGAACCTCCCTGGAACCATAGTAAAACGTTCTCAGAACCTCCCTGGAACCATAGTAAAACGTTCTCAGAACCTCCCTGGAACCATAGTAAAACGTTCTCAGAACCTCCCTGGAACCATGGTAAAACATTCTCAGAACCTCCCTGGAACCATAGTAAAACGTTCTCATAACCTCTCTGGAACCATAGTAAAATGTTCTCGGAACCTCCCTGAACCATAGAAAAACATTCTCAGAACCTCCCTGGAACCATAGTAAAACGTTCTCAGAACCTCCCTGGAACCATAGTAAAACGTTCTCAGAACCTCCCTGGAACCATAGTAAAACGTTCTCAGAACCTCCCTGGAACCATAGTAAAACGTTCTCAGAACCTCCCTGGAACCATAGTAAAACGTTCTCAGAACCTCCCTGGAACCATAGTAAAAGGTTTTCAGAACCTCCCTGGAACCATAGTAAAACGTTCTCAGAACCTCCCTGGAACCATAGTAAAAGGTTTTCAGAACCTCTCTGGAACCATAGTAAAACGTTCTCAGAACCTCCCTGGAACCATAGTAAAACATTCTCAGAACCTCCCCGGAACCATAGTAAAACGTTCTCAGAACCTCCCTGGAACCATAGTAAAACGTTCTCAGAACCTCCCTGGAACCATAGTAAAACGTTCTCAGAACCTCCCTGGAACCATAGTAAAACGTTCTCAGAACCTCCCTGGAACCATAGTAAAAGGTTTTCAGAACCTCCCTGGAACCATAGTAAAACGTTCTCAGAACCTCCCTGGAACCATAGTAAAAGGTTTTCAGAACCTCTCTGGAACCATAGTAAAACGTTCTCAGAACCTCTCTGGAACCATAGTAAAACGTTCTCAGAACCTCCCTGGAACCATAGTAAAACGTTCTCAGAACCTCCCTGGAACCATAGTAAAACATTCTCAGAACCTCCCCGGAACCATAGTAAAAGGTTTTCAGAACCTCCCTGGAACCATAGTAAAACGTTCTCAGAACCTCCCTGGAATTATAGTAAAAGGTTTTCAGAACCTCCCTGGAACCGGGCCTCCCGAGTGGCGCAGTGAGATAAGACTTTAATAAAACTGTTAGCTTAGTTGAACTGTTTTGAAAGCCAAGCACTGACAGGACACATGGACATTCATTTGCTGAGGCATTAATCATGCAAACACATTTATTGTTTTATTGTGGCACAGTGTCAGTGAGATCTGAGCCTCTGACCTTCTGTTCTCTGTCCAATTAGGCAACTGCGCCACCAAGATGGAGCTAGGATGCCATGTTGTTTTACTCATACGGAAATGTTACTCATACAGAGCTGTTAAATAAAGGATAATTAAAAAATAAAAATAAACATTCTGAGAACAGAAGTGAAAATTTCACCTGTTCTGGGAAGGTACATTTTTAGGTTGCAGGGAGGTTCTGAGAACGTTTTACTATGGTTCCCTGAAAGAAAACTGCAGAAAATGTTACACTAAAGTAATGAAATTCCCACAAATGAACGTTGTTTCTTAATGTTCTCTGAACGTTTTTAGAATGTGACTTTAAATAGAACCATGAGGAAAACTGCAGAAAAAGTTATGCAGAAGTAATGAAATTCCCACAAAATAACCATTGGACTCTAACCAAGCTCTAACAAACATATGGTTCTCAGAACGTTATGTGTTAGCTGGGTGTTCCGTGCACACGTGTGTCTTTCCCCTCTTATTATATGATCAGTCCCTTTGGCAGGTTGGGGAGCACCAGTTGTCTCCTTGGCCTGGGGTTTATGGCCCACGTCTTTATTTCAGAGTCCGTTAATAGCCCTGAATCTTACATTGAGATGTTTAACAAGTCCCCGGGATTGGCCATGACAGATACATCAGTTTATTATGCGCTACCTTATGGGTCACTATATATACTTACTGGTTACGATGGGGCTACGGCTGGAGGGCCTGGAGGGGCTGGAGGGGCTAGGGATGGAGGGGCTGGAGAGGCTAGAGGGGCTGGAGGGGCTGGAGGGGCTAGGGATGGAGGGGCTGGAGAGGCTAGAGGGGCTGGAGGGGCTGGAGGGGCTGGAGGGGCTGGAGGGGCTAGGGATGGAGGGGCTGGAGAGGCTAGAGGGGCTGGAGGGGCTGGAGGGGCTGGAGGGGCTGGAGGGGCTGGAGGGCCTGGAGGGGCTGGAGGGGCTAGGGATGGAGGGGCTGGAGAGGCTAGAGGGGCTGGAGGGGCTGGAGGGGCTGGAGGGGCTGGAGGGGCTGGAGGGGCTGGAGGGGCTAGGGATGGAGGGGCTGGAGAGGCTAGAGGGGCTGGAGGGGCTGGAGGGGCTAGGGCTGGAGGGGCTGGAGGGCCTGGAGGGGCTGGAGGGGCTAGGGATGGAGGGGCTGGAGAGGCTAGGGCTGGAGGGGCTGGAGGGGCTGGAGGGGCTGGAGGGGCTAGGGATGGAGGGGCTGGAGAGGCTAGAGGGGCTGGAGGGGCTGGAGGGGCTAGGGCTGGAGGGGCTGGAGGGGCTAGGTAATGATGGGGCTAGGGTTGGAGGGGCTAGGTAACGATGGGGCTAGGGTTAGAGGGGCTAGGTAACAATGGGGCTAGGGTTGGAGGGGCTAGGTAACGATGGGGCTTGGATTAGAGGGGCTAGGGTTGGAGTGTCTAGGTAATGATGGGGCTAGGGTTGGAGGGGCTAGAGGTGGAGGGGCTAGGTAACGATGGGCTAGGGTTAGAGGAGCTAGGGTTGGAGGGGCTGGGATTACCATGCTTTTAAAGCTACTGTGCGGTCTGGGATCTGGGAACCTGTTCAATGTGGATGTCCCGTATTGTCAGTCCTTGCATCTAGAGAGCTGTGTATAAATTTGAGAGTGGTCACATTTGTAGGTCCCTAGCCCCATCGTTACCTAGCCCCTCTAACCCCAGCCCCATCCCTCAGCATGGCTGGACTACCATTTAGCTTAAAGTTGGCTGGAGAAGGACATTGGATGTTTGGTCAGGATGATGATGAAGGTGTTGGCACGACATCACAGACATCCTGTCTGTCTGATAGGTCACAAAGAAAAACTATTAAAAACCATGTGCAGTTCCCATACCCACTGACGTTGACACACCAAATGTTATTTATGGACGATGTTTGTGGGTTTGACTCTGGGTCTGACTGTGTACAGCTGATGTTTACGTGAGTCTGACTCTGTTTATGGCTGATGTTTATCTGGGTCTGACTCTGTTTATGGCTGATGTTTATGTGGGTCTGACTCTGGGTCTGACTCTGTTTATGGCTGATGTTTATCTGGGTCTGACTCTGTTTATGGCTGATGTTTACGTGGATCTGACTCTGTTTACGGCTGATGTTTACGTGAGTCTGACTCTGTTTACGGCTGTTGTTTACGTGAGTCTGACTCTGTTTATGGTTGATGTTTACGTGGATCTGACTCTGTTTACGGCTGATGTTTACGTGGGTCTGACTCTGTTTATGGCTGATGTTTACGTGGGTCTGACTCTGTTTACGGCTGATGTTTACGTGGGTCTGACTCTGTTTATGGCTGATGTTTACGTGGGTCTGACTCTGTTTATGGCTGATGTTTACGTGGGTCTGACTCTGTTTATGGCTGATGTTTACGTGGGTCTGACTCTGTTTATGGCTGATGTTTACGTGAGTCTGACTCTGTTTATGGCTGATGTTTACGTGGGTCTGACTCTGGGTCTGACTCTGTTTATGGCTGATGTTTACGTGGGTCTGACTCTGTTTATGGCTGATGTTTACGTGAGTCTGACTCTGTTTATGGCTGATGTTTACGTGGGTCTGACTCTGTTTACGGCTGATGTTTACGTGGGTCTGACTCTGTTTACGGCTGATGTTTCGGTGGGTCTGACTCTGGGTCTGACTCTGTTTATGGCTGATGTTTACGTGGGTCTGACTCTGTTTACGGCTGTTGTTTACGTGAGTCTGACTCTGGGTCTGACTCTGTTTATGGCTGATGTTTACGTGGGTCTGACTCTGTTTACGGCTGTTGTTTACGTGGGTCTGACTCTGTTTATGGCTGATGTTTACGTGGGTCTGACTCTGTTTATGGCTGATGTTTACGTGAGTCTGACTCTGTTTACGGCTGATGTTTACGTGAGTCTGACTCTGTTTATGGCTGATGTTTACGTGGGTCTGACTCTGTTTATGGCTGATGTTTACGTGGGTCTGACTCTGTTTATGGCTGTTGTTTACGTGGGTCTGACTCTGTTTACGGCTGTTGTTTACGTGAGTCTGACTCTGTTTACGGCTGTTGTTTACGTGAGTCTGACTCTGTTTACGGCTGTTGTTTACGTGAGTCTGACTCTGTTTATGGCTGATGTTTACGTGGGTCTGACTCTGTTTATGGCTGATGTTTACGTGGGTCTGACTCTGTTTATGGCTGATGTTTACGTGAGTCTGACTCTGTTTATGGCTGATGTTTACGTGAGTCTGACTCTGTTTATGGCTGATGTTTACGTGAGTCTGACTCTGTTTATGGCTGATGTTTAGGTTAGTCTGACTCTGTTTACGGCTGTTGTTTACGTGGGTCTGACTCTGTTTATGGCTGATGTTTACGTGGATCTGACTCTGTTTACGGCTGATGTTTACGTGAGTCTGACTCTGTTTACGGCTGATGTTTACGTGGGTCTGACTCTGTTTATGGCTGATGTTTATGTGGGTCTGACTCTGGGTCTGACTCTGTTTATGGCTGATGTTTATGTGGGTCTGACTCTGTTTACGGTTGATGTTT